>NW_027153541.1:382-11801 GCF_002600585.1 Cystoisospora suis
TCGGAGCTCCGCTCACGCTCCCGACAATCGCCGGCTACCACTGAGTGTTGCGTTTGCTCTTCTGACAGAGTTTCTAGCTTTTCACTCGGTAGAACTAACAACTACTAGAAAAGCCATTAATTGTCTTTCTCCTCACAATATCAGACTAAAAGAACTACTCCTTTCATTCCTCGCTCTCCGCCGCCGCGGGGCGTCTCTTGCCGGACGTTGCGCGGCACTCCGCGCGGCCGGCGTGTCGCAACACTCTGCCTGCTCACACAGGCCCAGCGCCTTCCCGCGGTTGTAGCGGACGCTACATCCGCAGGCGTCACACGTCTCCTACTTAGCGGACGGACACTCGTGCGTGACCGTTGTACCTCTTTGGAACTAGTGCCGGCACCGTAGCTACTGAAGTAACGGCTACGCTGAAACGGGGTGAGCAGGGTCGCTGCTGGCCGGCATATCACCCCTTCACGGTAAAAAGAAAAAAAGATAGTTAAGTGATTTCCTTTTCCGCCAGCACAGCAGCATCAGCACTCCCCACGAAACGAGACGTTTTCCCTGTGCCGCCTCCCCACCGGTGCGGCCACACAACTCTGCCGCAATCCTTCTGCTACTGCGAAGCTCTCCGCAGTCCGCGGGGCTGCCCGACTGCGTGTTCAGCCCCTGGTGCGTAGCACCGGCACAACAGCTGTTTATGCTACGCGACCAACCACTTTAAAGCTTTACGAACCAGCGCACCTTCACCTGCGACAATTAACCCATCCCGTGACTGCTTGTGCTGCCCTTGGGTAAGGAAATTCCGACGCAATTTATGTCGCCTCGGTCGGCATTGCTGCTGCGCGTAGTCTACTTCACAGACATCGTCAGCTGGACCGCCGGCCAGGGAGATTCGGAGAGTGTCCAAACGCGTACGGGTTGCAAGCTGTCAGAACGGACGAACACCGGGAATATCCTAGGGGTTTCCTTTCAATCTCTAGACTGCCAAGTTGGGTTTCCCAACTAGTCCACATCATTCAGAAAAAGGAACATGAAACTTCGGTGAATCGCCTGTCATCACGCCGTGTCTGTGCAGTCCGAAGAGGATCGTGTGTCTGGCTCACATCTGCGGAGATCACCTGTTGAGACGCCGGGCACTGTAACTTAACTTGTACGGCATCTGTTAGCCTCGTTAACTTAAAGAGGGATTGGCGACCACACTGATGCCGGAGCGCAGCACAACGCCCGTCTGTGTTCGTCGTGCACTGTGTTAACTGTTTGTAGGCGGAGGACAGAATAGAATGGAGCGTGTCATTGATGGCAAATATGACACCCGCCCGACCGCGATACTCGCAGACAACTGCCGGGTCGTAAGCACTACCGCACGAAACACTCGCCTTTTCTCCGGTCATAGAATTCTTGCGAATCAGGTTTCAACCACTGATGCCGCCAGGACAGCACAGTCATGCTTTCAAAAAGAAGGCCAACACCAACGGTTCTTGCAAGCCTGGCGAGAGCGTGACGACGTGCTCGGCTCTCCACTCTCACAAGTACTGCCATCTCAGCGAACGTGTAAGAGCTGTCTCTTGCATTTCTTCTTGTTGGCAGTAAGATACCGACCCATGATCTTCTTTTGCCGTGAGCCGCCGAAAGAATTTATTGGACCCCTCTGCGGATTCTCTCCTGTGCGAGTTAATCTTCTTCGAACCATGCACGTACTCCTGAGGGAGCCATACCGTATCTGTGATTCCCGGGGAAAAGAGGAAGAAGCAGATTCGCCTTCGGACTTTTCGCTCCTGTTCTTCTGCATCTACAGAATAGAACCAAAGAGGGTCCCGTTTGCTAGGGACTCTGCCATGAGCTTCTCTCAGGAAAGCCTAGCGAGCTCATTCACTTACAACGTCTTTCTGTCGCTGTGGTATATCCCCCGACGCAAACCAGTCAGATCAAAGGGCGTTCGTTTTCTATACACGTCCACCCCCCCTCAGATTCAACTTACGCTTGACTTCGTACCAACAGCTAAGCGATAATAAATGAAGGTAGATACATACAACTTCTCTGTGCTTCGAAGAAGCAACCAAAACAAACTGAAAGGACTGCCTTTCCTTGGAATTTATCGTTTGTCTCTCTCTCTTTCATCCGTGGCATGCATGCATGTAGAAGCGAACAAATAGAAGCGCCTGCTCTGGTTTTCCTTGGACTTGTCAGAATTTCGTTAGTTGTTGTGAGGTCATCTAAAGAGCTTTTTCTTGCTTCTTTCTTACATCTGTTTCCACTGACCTGTTACAGCCCTCTTCTTACCTCTCCTTTCCATGTCGTATTGCTTTTGATTACGAATCCACTCAAGGCGTTGTATTATTCTTCACTTTTCAGGTTCCTCCATCTGTCATCTTCTTTCGCGTCTGCTTGTTATCCTTCAAGACACCTTCGCTTGTCACACCTCCCGTCTCCTCTTCTTCGCGTCCTTGAAGGATTTAACACACGGATTATCGAGAAAGAGAAAATCCTTGGGTTAAATCCTTCTGTATCTCGCGCCAAGGTCAGATGTCGAGATTCTTCGTCTTCTCTCTTTCTTTGTCTTCAGTTTCTCATTGCCCTCCTGCAGGTGTCCCTGTTCGTAAGGGGTTTTTCTCAAAGGCATTTCGTGCGTTATCAAAGAGTGGAGCGTAGCTACCTCTCTTGGCCTTTGTGTAGAGATCACCGGCAAGGGAATGCTTTTTCTTTCTTTTCGCAATGCCTTGCGAGAGTCCAACTGAAACTTAAAGCTTGCAGGGTTAAGCCTTCTTTTTTCTTCATGCTCTTCTCTGGAGAGATCTCAGAGGAAGTCATTCTCTCTCTTTTTGTGTCTTCCTCTGTAAAGTCATACAACTTCTCTCTCATCTTTCACTTTCCCTGTCATTCTTTTCTCTCAGTTTCTTCCTTCAACTCTTTTTCATCCGATAGACATGCAAGGTCTAACGTCTCTCTGCAAAGAACATCCCCCAGCATCATGTTAGAGTCTACACAATCTCTCCAACTTACCTTTCTTTCCTTCGTTCTTCGTAGGTTTCTTCTTCTTCTCACTCAGTCTATTCTTTCTTTTCGTTAATCTTGATATCTTCCTCTCTCTATAGCCATTCCGTCTACCTCATTTTCTTCCTCTCTTCACGAAGTCATTTTCCCTCTCTCTAATCTCTTTTATCTTCTTTTCTCTCTAGAATCAGATCTCTTCTTTTTCTTCTTTCTTCTTCTTCAAGATGGCAAGCCATAATCGCATGCAGAGAGAGAGAGGAAGAGAAGAAGAAGGAGGGGGAGGAGAAGATCCGACTTCTCTTTCTCCTTCTTCTTCTCTTACATTATCACGTGTATCAGAAGAACTGCATAGAGTCGTTGGCTTTTCCACAAGAGCCGTCGCTTCTATGGTGCTTGATGCTGTCCGTTCTTCTTCTTCTGTTTCTTCTCTTTCTTCTCGTCTTGAAGCTGTGGGTCTAACTGCATCGCAGTCGTCTGAATTAGCTTCTCTATTCTTTTCTGGAGGTCATTCAAGCTCCTCCTCTTCTTCATCTTCTAGTTCTCTCTCATCCCCTCCGCAAGATCACAGATATCCTGATTTTCTCGGAGAAGGCGAAGCGAGTGTTAAGCGTCAGAGAAGAATAGACAGCTCTTCTACACCTACGACTATACCGACAGCTTTATCAACAGCAAGAGAAGGAAACACACTAGAAGAAGAGATAGATGAAGAGACACGTCGGAAGCGAGAGAGAGAGAAAGATATAGAAGAACGAGATGCTTTTGCGAGTCGGTTACTTGAAAGAGAAGCAGCAGCAACTCGGAGAAAAGGTGGAGGCCCAAGAGATTCTAAAGCGTCTACGGGTGATTCTTCTTCAACAGCAGGAATGACGCTTTCTTCAGAAGAAGATCTGAAAGATCCTCTGGAGATCCTTTTAGAGGCACGTAAAGGGAGAAATGAGAAGTTGCGAGATAACACGGAGTATATGTCTCGCTTAAGAGAAGAAGCTCGGCGGACGTATTTGAAGAAACGCGAAGGAGATAGGCTTTCGTTAGCTGAGAGAATGTTACGTGATAAAGAATGGATCTATACAGGTCAGAAACTGACCGATGAAGAGAGAAAAGATCTCGAGTTGGAGAAGAAAACGTTAGAGATAGCGAAGACAGCTATCGCTGAAAGATCCTCTCGTGGCGTTGTAGATACCTACGTCATGCCTGATTCGTATGACGAAGATACAGAGAAACGCCTAAGTGTTATGACACAGAAGTATGTCGAAGAGAAGAAGCATCTCTCGGACCAACAGCTCATAGAGCAACAGAAGACGTCAGCTGCGCTGGTGCGCTTTGGAGCGCAGAAAGGAAGAAAAGAGAGAGAGCTTCGCTCCCAAACCACAACTCTAGAGGATGAAGAAAGAAGAGGAAGAAGAAAAGGAGAGGACATGAGCTCTTCTTCCTTTTCTTCAGAAAGAAAAGGCGAGTATGGTCTTTTGAATGAAGAAGGCATACAGATTTATTTTGAGCTCTTAGAAATCCATGGAAAGCAAGCTCTTGATGGAGATGACTGGAACCTGTCGAAAGAAGAAAAAGAAGAAAAGCAGAGACAGAAGGCTCAGCTAGCCAAGATGTCTCTACAGGTAAGTCCTATAGCAAACATCTTCTCATTCTAGAAGAAGGAAGGAGAGGAGAGAGGAAAGAGGAGAAGAAGATGAACTGACAAGAAGAGAGAAAGAGAGGGGGGAGGAGAAGAAAGAAGGAAAGATTTATACATGGCAGATAGATGTATGTGTGTAGTGCAAGACTTCTGCGGAGTAGGAGTATGAGGAGGCGCAGGTGTTTATACAGATGTAGAAGTGGAGAGGTCGGTAGTGGGAGATAGGGAAAGAGATAAAGAAAGATACCTCTTTGAAGGGAAGAAACTATGAGATAGGTCAAAGATAGAAGACTAAAGATAGATAGATAGATAGATGGACAGCTAGGTAAATAGATGTATAAGTGGAGATGAATAACGTCGGTAGATCCGCAGATAACCAAAGAGATAGATAGGACCATGGGATAGACCATAGATAGATAGATTAAAGATAGATAGATTAAAGATAGATAGACTAAAGATAAATAGATTAAAGATAGATGTATCGAGTTGTAAGGGTGGTGGGGTTGGCTCTTGTATGAGGTTGTTCGGAGTGCATATGTAAGATATCTGTACAAGACTTTTGTATGGAGAGTGGCGGAGGCTTCATCGAGAGAAAAGCACGTAAGTCAACTTGACCGATAAAGATATGGACATACTTACGTGTATGTCTATATCTCTAGATTATCTATATAGGTATAGTTAAGTAGTTCGTATCAACCGTCTAAGAAACAGGACAGATCTACGGGTTAGGAGTTTTCCTTCTCCATCTATGAGTTGTTCTCGTCAATCCTTTCTCTGTACATACACCTCAAAAGAGTTCCTCTTTGGTCTGACGGCGACTCGATCATCTCCGCTTCTTTCTTTTCCCTCTCTTCCTTTCTTCTTTCTCTGTATATGATCTCTTTATACCTCTAGTATATCCTTCCATCTTCTCTCTCTCTTTCTCCCTTTACACCTTCATCTGATCTTTTCTTCCTCTCTTTCTCACTCTTTCTCCTCCTCCTTCTTTTCTTTCTTTCTTTCGTAGGAAGAGCGTAAGATGCTCCCCGTGTATGGATATCGAAGAGAATTTTTAAAGGCCGTTCGCGAATACCCCGTCTTGATCGTCGTAGGCGAGACAGGTAGCGGGAAGACGACGCAACTGCCTCAGTATCTCTACGAGGTTGGATATGGCAAAGCTGGAAAGATCGGGTGTACCCAACCCAGAAGAGTCGCTGCGATGTCTGTCGCTGCACGTGTCTCCACAGAGATCGGATGCCGATTAGGCATGGAGGTGAGCGCATACAACACATGCAATACAAAGTGATAGAGTCAAGATAGATACAGTTTTCGGGATAGGTAGAGCAAAGATTGATAGATAGATAGACAGATAGATTAAAGATAGATAGATAGATAGCTACATGCCTCTAATTGCAGAAGGAAAGACTAAGAATAGAGCGACGCGTTAAGAGAAAACAAAAGGAACGAACATCTCTATATTTCACTCTCTTCGCATCTATATCTCGCTTTCATCTATCTCTCTATCTCTCTATCTCTCTTTAATGTATCTGTCTATCTATTTATCTATATCTATCGTCCTATCGATCGTCAGGTCTATATCGCGAGCTGGAAATGTAGCGTGTGGCTTCCGCTAGGACTGAGAGAGAAAGTCAAGGAGGTGAAGCTTCAAAGTGACATATATACATATACGTACATATCCAGTTTTCTCGTCACGATGACGGCGGACGTGTACGTATACGTCTAGATAGATACGTTCATCTCTGTGTGTCTGCTGATATGTAGGGGGTATCGATCCGTTTTGAAGATGGGACACGAGCTCGAACTGTCATTGTATCACATGTCTACGTCTATCTCTCTCTATATACGCCTCAGGGCTTAAGGCGTATCCTATGCTCCCTTACATCACAGCTCAGAAGCTTAACTAACTTTAATATAAACATACAGCTAGACTTGCTGCAATTTGGCATCTCCTGTACCTAAACTGCCATTCTACCATATACCTCTGTCCCTCTCTCAATACACAACACATCTAGACGACTTCTCATTCTATGATAGGCTCATCCACGTCCTTCTCTCTCTGTCTGTGGATATGTTGTGCTAGGTGGGGTATTCCATCCGTTTCGAAGACTGTACATCGGACCGAACTGTGATAAAGTACATGACAGATGGGATGCTGTTGAGAGAGTTTCTCACGGAGCCTGACCTCAGTAGCTATTCAGTCATGATGGTCGACGAAGCCCACGAACGAACTCTCCATACAGACGTCCTCTTTGGTCTTGTTAAAGACTTAGCAAGGTACTTTTCGTCTTCACTTCTCTCTACCCAACTCAGACTCGATGGAGAGGAGAAGCCTTATCATGAAGGAACTGCCAAGAGAAGGGAGGCTTTATTCTAGAGATGATAAGAGTCTTTCCACCTCTCTACAGAGTCAAGAGAGATCTAAATGTCTCTCTTTCTCTCTAATACATTCATACACGACTCTTCAGAAGTTCCTGAGATAAACACTGACGTGCGAGACATCTATCTCTTCATGTATAGACAGATGGAAATAGGAGACATCCATCCCCATGCAGACACATTGAAAACGGAGTAGGATATGTGTGATATATATATACATATAGCTAGATAGGTGTAGGTGCACATGCACAGGTCGTGATGGATGGTCTACGTGTCAAATCCATGTGTATTTTTCTGTATGTAGAGATAGAGGGTGTATATATTTCTCTATGGACTTTGGGTAACAGCCATGATGATGTTGAAAGAGTAGTACTAGTCGTTTTAGTAGCTGTCTCCTTCTTCACTGTAAGAGAGAAATGGTCTTCTACTTCTGTTTCTTCTTCAGTATTTCTTCTTGCTTGATTCTTTAGTCAGTCTTTAACAAGACTTCCCCATCTATCAGAAGTCTCTTTCTTGCTTCTCTACGTTTTAGAGAGGTGAAGATGATATCTCATGGCGTCTCTATGGATGCATGTGAAGTGTACATACACCTGCATATCTATATGTGTATGAATGCACCTATACACATATAAGTATGTGTAAATGTAGGTGGATGGGTCTATTGCCAGTCTCTATCATTACGAAGATGACGACGGTGTCAACTACATCAGCATCTCTTTCCTCTCTCATCTTTTTCTTTCTTTCTTCCTTCTTTCTCACTCTTTCCTTCTCTTTCCTTCTTGTCTCCAGGTATCGAAAAGACTTCAAGTTGATCGTTTCCTCAGCGACCTTAGAGGCAGAGAAATTCTCGGATTACTTCGATAACGCGCCGATCTTTCGTATCCCAGGGAGGAGGTATCCTGTTCAGATTTACTATACCAAAGCTCCTGAGGCGAACTTCATAGATGCTTCCGTGGTCACTGTTCTCCAGATACACCTAACTCAGCCTCTTGGAGATATTCTCGTTTTCCTCCCCGGACAGCAAGAGATTGACGAAGCTCTTGAAGAATTAGAGCGAAGGTACGTCCTTCTCCAACCTGTAAGCACAAGCATTACATTACCCATAGCACTCTCGTTGATATAAATAGATAGTCCTAAATATTCGCTGTGGGGGCGAGAAGGGAGAGAGAAGAAGAAAAAGAAGAAGAAGAAGAAGACGAAGAAGAAAGATCTCCATGCTCAACAGGCTAAGAAGGAGATGCTGAGTGGAAAGAGTTTTGGATGAAACAAGACAGGCAGGCAAGAGAAAAGAGAATGGTAGAGAGGAAGGGAGGTAGACTCTCTCTATGTCATTCTCTCTGTATAGATAGATATCTATGTGTATTACATTCTTATGGATGAGGGATGTAGATATATGGAGAGATGATGTGTTTCGTCCGTGAGATATCATCTTGTTTTTTCTCATCTCTTGTGAGGTGTACATACACCGGAAGTGAGGTGTGCACTCTCTCATCACAGTGCTAATGTACCTTTTTGTAGAATCTCTCGATTTAGCTATATTTAAGAGAGTAAAACACGAAGAGGAAAGCTTCACAGCCACAGAAAGCCTTTTTCAACTTGAAAGAGAAAAGAAAAGACTAAAGAACTACAGGCCCAGTCATACACCACGTAGAAGACATCTTGATCAGAAGTCTCACAACTTCTGACGTTTCCTTCTCTTCTCTCTTTCCATTTTTGTCTTCCCTCTCTTGTCTATTTTTTTTCTTATCTTTTCTTATGTTTTCTTTTCTGTTAGGATTCGAGGTCGAGGTACGGAGATAGGGGAGCTTATTCTTCTCCCGATTTACTCGACTTTGCCGAGCGAAATGCAGGCGAAGATTTTCGAGCCAACTCCTGAGAAAGCACGCAAAGTTGTGCTCGCCACCAACATAGCTGAGACGTCCATCACGATTGACAATATTGTCTACGTCATTGACTGCGGGTTCTGCAAACAGAACACCTACAGCCCCAAGACAGGTATGAAGAAACCCAGGCGAATATCAACATAGAAGGATAGAAGGAGAAAGATAGACAGAAAGGGAGAAAGATAGAAAGAAGGAGACACGGAGAGACAGAGAGAGAAAGAGGGAGCGAGTGTCGGAATGCGAGATAGAAGGAGAGACGGGAGAGATAGGAACAGAGCTAGAGAAAGAGAGAGATAGACAGATAGAGAGAGAAAGAAAGAGAGGAGATAGAGATGACTGAAGATGCAGGGGTGTTGTGAGCTGGTATGAATGAATGGAGTACAAGGAGTCTAGGCAAATGGAGAAACAGTAGACAACAAGCAAGCGTGAGAAAGAGGGGAAAGAGAGTGCCGATGAGAGTCTTCTGTAGAGGAAAGAGAGAGGGAAGTCTTAGGGTTGGAGATCTTCATGGCGCGTGCGTCTTAGACATTCTACACACATCATGCGGAGTGTGCAAGAACCTTACAGTCATGTTGTCGGCTGTACATACGCGCCTACATAGGGATCGTTTGTATATAGACGTATACGCACGTATCACTGCACATCTCCACATACCTACGTCCCCCTGTGTAGGTATCTATATATCTATGTATCTATGTGTATGTTCATGTATGAATACCATCATGCATGCAAGTATACACATACATATATATACATACCTGTGTATGACTATCTTCCTTACCCCGTCATCGTCTACGCGTGTAGGTTCTTGTTCACTTTTGTATATCCACTACAGACACATACAGACGCTTATATGGATACATTATTGATATCTCAGATATATATGTATACATCATACATCATTGTATGTATAGATGTCTACCCATCTTGTCTTGTGTTGTCCCCATCCTCTTGCTTCTCCATCCTTCACTTCACGCCTTTTTTTCCTCAAAGAAACTTTCCTCATCTTCTCCCACATCTCTCAGTGAATCTCCCCTCTCTCCTTTCTCCACCTCCTTCTTCTATCGCCTCTTTCTTTCTCACTCTTTCTTTCTTTCTTTCTTTGTCGTGTTATATGTATGTATCGGTGTCAGGGATGGAGTCGTTAATCATCGTTCCTTGTAGCAAAGCCTCTGTGAATCAGCGAGCAGGCCGTGCAGGGCGTGTGCGAGCAGGCTGCTGCTTCCGCTTGTATACGAAATTTTCATATGAGAAAGAAATGGAAGATGCCAATACACCTGAAATCCAACGCACGAATCTTGGACATGTGGTCTTAACGCTGAAAAGTCTAGGAATCGACGATCTTATCAACTTCGACTTCATGGATCCCCCTCCACCGGAGACTCTTATCAAAGCGCTGGAACTCCTCTATGCTATCGGAGCTCTCAATGATAAGGTAAGAAACACAACTATCACGACAACAAGGCGAGAAGAAAGAAAGAAAGAAAGAAAGGTAGATAGATATTTAGGTAGGTAGGTACGGAAAGGATAGGAGAAAGAAGAAGAAGAAAAAGAGAAAGAAGAAAGCCGGTGTTGGGATAAGGATGCTTTCATACTTTTATGAAGAGACCTTGATAGAAAGGGACAAAAGGTATGCGGATAGGCATTGGTAGGTAGGGAGAGAGGGGAGAAAGATAGATAGATAGATAGACAAGTACGTAGAGAGAAACAAAGAGTGATAGACAGAGAGGGAGAAGACATTCCTCAGCTCGTCACTTGTAGAAGATTTGGGCTGAGGCTTTTTTCTAAGGTGTACATCCACCTTCAAAACACACCTTTGAGAAGCTCCTTCGATTCTCTCTTTGTTTTCTTCTTCTCTTCTTCACCTTTCTTTACCTCTTCACTTCTCTCCATCTCTCTATCTATCTTTCATTCATTTATCTATCTGTCTCGAATCGATGTATCTCGCTTACGACATTCTCATTGTTTCTTCTTTCATCTGTTCTCTGTCTGTCTATCTGTCTATCTGTCTCCCTTCTTTTCTTTTTTTCCTCTCTTTCGCAGGGACAGCTGACGAAGCTAGGTCGTCGTATGGCAGAATTTCCTCTTGATCCGATGTATTCGAAGATGGTAATTCAAGGAGATAAATACAAATGTGTAGATGAATGCATCACCATATGTGCTATGTTAGGAGTAGCCAGTAGTATCTTCTACAGACCGAAAGAGAAGGCCTTGCATGCGGATAACGCGCGGAAAAATTTCTCCAGGCCTGGCGGGGATCACCTCACACTTCTCAATGTCTATAAACAATGGGAAGATACATGTAAGCTCTCTCTCTCTCTAAGAAGAAGAAGAAGCAGTGTATATACAGTTGTTGTTTCCATTCTCTGGAAAACGATTCTCGCTGTCTATCCCTTTCTTCTTTTACTCGATCTGTAGAGATATCATCACTCTTGATAGAAAGGCGTTTGTGTAGGTATGTATGTCTATGTACGTATGTATGTATGTCTATGTACGTATGTATGTATATGTATGTATGTATATATGTATGTATGTATGTCTACGTACGTATGTATGTATGTCT
>NW_027153541.1:11858-12052 GCF_002600585.1 Cystoisospora suis
TGTACGTATGTATGTATGTATCTATGTATATATGTATCTATGTATGTATGTATATGTATGTGTGTATGTGTGTATGTATGTATTTATGTATGTACGTCTATGTATATGTCTGTATATGCACGTATGTCTAGGTATGTATGTAGCTATGGATGTACATGGATGGATGTATATATGTATGTATGTATGTCTACGTA
>NW_027153541.1:12116-19987 GCF_002600585.1 Cystoisospora suis
ATGTATGTATATGTATGTGTGTACGTATGTATGTATGTATCTATGTACGTATGTATGTATATGTATGTGTGTATGTATGTGTGTATGTATGTGTATATGTATGTATGTACGTATGTATGTATATGTATGTGTGTATGTATGTACGTATGTATGTATGGGTAGCTATGAATATGTAGGGACTGAAAATGCGTACTTATGAGGTGTATGTTTTTTTGCCTTAGGACCGAGTCAAGGGACGTAGCAGATATAGATCTACATCTATATACGTCTATCTATGTCTATATAAGCCTACCTATATCTATATGTATCCATCCACCATTTTCTAGATCCATCCATCTATCTATCTACATGCGTGGAAGGGTGGTAATTATCATATCAATAAGGATGCACAGTGAGGAGACACGCACATTGCCTCGAAGGTCTTTTCTTTTTGTGGAACACGATTCGAGCTCTTCGTGTGTCTGCATGCAACTGAACCTTCTTTCTCCATTTCTACGTACCTATCTCTCTCTCTCCCTCTATCTACCCCGCACATATCTCTCCTTCTCTCCCATCAATGTCTGCCTGTTTGTTCTTCTTTCTTTCTTCCTCACTCTTTCTTTCTTTTCTCCTTCTTTCTTGTCTTTTGTGTGTCTCTAGCGTTTTCGGTGGCGTGGTGCTACGAGAATTTCATTCAGCATCGCTCCATCCAGAGAGCTCGAGATGTGCGAGAGCAGTTGCTAGAACTTCTGGAACGGGTGGAGATCGAACCCTCCTCTGATCCTGTCGATGCAGATGCCATAAGGAAAGCCGTCACCTCAGGCTTCTTCACACAGGTGGTCACTCACTCCTCACTTTCCTTGCAAGTCTGGCAGAAAGCTAGCTAGCTAGCTATTAGTGAGCTACTTCATCAGGTGGATAGATAGGTAGCGAGTCAGTTTATAGAGTTCGAATCCATTCAGGAGAAAGAAAGGACTGATCGGTAGAAAGAGAAGAAGAGAAAGAAGTGTTTTCGAATCTTTCACGATGTGTATGTGAAGAAAAAGGAAAAGAAGAAGAATGACTTTACATCTCTCTGCATGTATGTCTATTTCTATAGAAAGAGACAAAGGTAATTGAAGAGACAGCGTCGGTGCGTGCTGTAGAGAGGAGAAAGCATTCGAACTCTCAACACACAAAGAATACCAACAAGATCGAATCTTTACTCAGTCGACGCATACAAGCATACACCTCTTTGTATCTTCTATTGGTCCCTAATCTACCTCTCTTCAGTCTATCTATCGCTCTGTCGTCAATCTCTTTCTCTATTTCCCCCTCTCTTCCTTTGATCTGTCTATCTATCTGCTTTAATCTATCAATCTATCGCTCTTCAATCTTTCTATCCCTATACCTTTCTCTACTCTACTCATCTCTCTATCTATCCCTTCCTTTCTGCTATATTTTCTCTTTGTTTCTTAGGGAGCTCGCGTTAATCGCAATGGGACGTATTCTACTTTAAAGCACTCTCACACGGTGGAGATTCATCCGCAGTCTTCTCTCTTCGGGGAAAATCCCAAGATAGTGATCTATACAGAGCTCGTCTTAACTACGAAGGAATACATGCGAAATGTGCTAGAGATCCGTTCGGAGTGGCTCCTCGAAGTCGCACCTCATTTCTATAAAGATAAAGAATTCGAACTGGGAAAGAAGCCTATCTCAATTCCCATGAAACATCATAGGAATAGCCGAGAAATGATAAATGAATGAATGGAGTAAGAAAGGGTTCTCTTCCTCTCTTCTCTCCTTCTTCTCTCCTTTGACACAAGGTAGATGGGACAGAGGGAGAAATAGATTGATCTATCTATCTATCCTTCTTTCTAGCTCTTTATCCCTTTGCTTCAAACAGATTTCTTTATGACTTCAATCTTATTCCATGTAGTAGGGAAGGTCCTTAGACACATCCAGATGTATCTCTCTCTCTATATATAGATAGATATGTCTATGTACGCGTGTTTCTATATGGAGGCTGTACATAGAATGCCGCAGGAGTGAAGAGCGAATGAAGCAATTCTGACGTTTCAAGGTGAAAGAAAGAAAGAAAGAAGGGAAAATGAGAGAAAGAAAGAAAAAGAAAGAAGGGAAGAAAGAAAGTAGATAGATTGGTCGATCAATGAAGAAAGAACGTGAGATTAGAGAGAGAGAGATGAAAGGAAGGAAAGAAGGCTAAGGAGAGAGGGTGTAGGTATCGTGTGAAGGAAGACAGGAAACCGAGAGAAAGATAGAGAGAGATCTCTAGCTTCATCTTCTTCTCTCGATTTTGCTTTCTTTTCTTTCTTCTTTCTCTCTTTAAAGAAAGCGAGGGGTCGTCTCTTTCATTTCTTTCTTTCTTCCCATCTTCTTCTCTTTTCATAGTCATGGCTATCTCCTTGTTCTTTTTCATTCACATGTTGTATCTCTTTTGTCACTCTCTTCTTCTTCCTTTTCTCTTATTGCATCTCTCTCTCTTTCTGTCTCTGTCAGTGTCTCTTCTTGTAATTTTCTTGAAGAAGGTGAATGAAGTCTTCTTGTTGCTTTCATTCTCTTCACAAACAACATTTGAGCGTTCCTCTCTTGATCGCCATCTTCCTCTTCTTCTTTTCGTCAATTTCTTCATTTCTCTTTCTTTCTTTCTTGGAAATCATACACATAAACAGCAAACAGAAGAAGTCTGTGCCTCAGACATCTTTTCAATTCAAACAAGGCTTAGCGCCTCCTCCCTCCTTATGCTTTCTCTTCTTTTCTTCTTCTCTTCTTCTTTATCTACTCATACACCTCCTACTACTCCTACTGCTGCTACAACTTCCCTTCAGCACAATCCGATCGGAATCTTGCACTACGCATGCATACACATAGATATAGAGATATCTCTAGCCATACTACTATTGCTACTATTAGGACTGTTGGTGTGAGTCTCTTCTTTTAGAAGTGAACGTCTCAGTAGGAATAGCAGCAGGAGGATTAGGGCCTCTGCTTGACTAGGTGATGGATGTGTTTCATAGAAGGTAGAAGATCCACCGAATCAGCCGCTATGTCGGTTTGTATGGACTTCTCTCTTCTCCCTGTCTGGGTGCCTCTGTATATAGGAGACCTTCTTTCTACGATAGAAACATACGCAAAGGCTTTAGAGGGAGCTGTTCTTGTAGGCGTAGTAGTGGTAGTGGTAGTTGTAATAGTAAGAGTAGGAGGAGTGTTGCTTCTTGTATTAGCTTTTCTTCTGCTTCTTATCATTCCTAGATCATCCTTATAACGCTCATTCACCATCATGCCAGGTAGCGATGTGTGTGTAGGGTGATATTAGAGATGGGTAGAGATGAACCTATGCAAGTGAAAAGAAGAAGAAGAAGAAGAACGACACAGTCTTCCTGTCTTTTCTTCAGTAGTAGCAGGAGGAGCAGGCGGCTACGTTTTTGATCGAAAAGTTCCTTCACACGCGCAAGAAGCAGGACCAGCCTCATGATCATTTCGACTCTCTACTCCCGAGAGAGCAAAGAGAAAGAAAGAAAGAAAGATAAGAGAGAGAGGCTTCAGGAGAGAGAGAGAGAAATGACTGAACGTAGATCTCTCGTGGAAAGTGATTGATGAATGTGTCTCTCAATCTCGACGGGTGCTCGTTGGGAGTTCCCCCCCCCCTCATCATCTTCATACACCCCAAGTCAAGTGAGACAAAGGATAGAAAGAGAGCCTTCTTGCTCTTGTAAATCTTAAATTCCAAGAGCAAGAAGGCTCTCTTGTAAGATCTCTCTCTGTCTCTTTCCCTCTCTCTCTTCTCCTTTCTCCTCACAATAGAAACACGAAAGAAGGAAAGAGAAAGTCAAGAAAAAAGATACACTTTGATTCAGGGAAGAATGAGAATACGACAGCTAGGAAAGTCCCGTTTCTTATAGTAACGAACAACTTTCTCTTCACCTGCTTCTTATCAGGGTTATGTACTTACTTCATTTTCTTTTCTTTCTTTCTTCACCCGTCCTTTTTAGATCTCTTGTGTAGCCTGAGAAAGAAGCACACGATTCCCCACACAAAGAGCGACGTGACGTTCATTTCAAGAATTCTTCATCTTCATACTAGCCGGGTGGGGGAGAAAGGAAGAACCCCAGCCACCCTAGTGAATACAGGGAAGAAGAAGAAGAAACAGGTGGATAAGGAAGCTTCACAAACTATGAAGATGAATGAGAAGTGGATTCTATAGGGAGGAAGAGTCTTCGTCTTTCTTTACCGGTGGAGGGCAGATTGTCGATGCAATTCTCATCTCTCTAAAAGAATGAATGATATGAAACAGAGAACTCTTTCTTCTCCTTGTCCGGGGTCTGCTTTTCACCGGGACTCCAGAGAATGGAGAAGGATTGGGAGAAAAAGAAACCTCTACAACGTGGAAGAGATACAAAGAGTATACAGGCGGAGACAAGAAGTTTGTCTTCTTGTATTTCTTCTACTCCTTGATGTGAGATAGATTTAAGAATATCTCCATTAGAAGACGAAGGAGGAAAAAGAACGTGTCTAGGCATCTATTTATCAGAAATGCTATTGTTCTCCATCGTCTTCTCATCTTGGGCGATAGTCATGCGAGGAGGCAGTCATGAATGCGAAGAGGAGAAATCCGCCACACTTTCTCATCTTGAATGAGCGATCGACTTTTCATTAAAGCTATCCATATCTAACTTTCGAAATATCTGGATGAATGGTGTTTTACACTTCCATATCATAAGAGCTACGTGAACTGAGTCAAATCTACTTTCTTTCTCTACACATCTGTATGGATCTAGACCTCCACCGTCAGGTGTACATACACCTCCTACCCACTAAGGATGATGTGTTCAGAAGAATGAATTCAGCGTTCTCGATGAGGGAGTCTCGCTTGTCTTTCTTTCTTGCTTTGCTTCTTGCAGTTCTCAGCGCCTTTTCTCCTGCCATTCATTCAGCTCAGCGACCGGATCGAAGCGAATGAATGAATGAATGGAGGAGAGCCACAAATGAGTGAGAGAGTGCAAGTGACTGCGGCGGTAGAGAAGATTCAGCAAGATGACACATATGTATCGTGAGAGATGCCGTTTCCCTCGCTCCCTTCTCTGTCTTCTTTCTTTCTTTTTTCTTGCCCATCTGAAAGAAGAAAAAAGAAGGCTTTAACTACCACGTGTACAAAGATCAGAGAGAGAGAAGAATTTCTCTCTCTGCGAGTCATCTTCACTCATTAGGTACCTACTAGCTAGCTAGCTAGCTCACCATTCTTTAACTCTGTCTCTCGCTCTTTTCTTTCTCTGTCTGAGGAGAGATTGTTCTTCTTTTTCTTTCCTCTTTTGTGTTCCAAAGGAATCTTTTTGTTTTTTAAAGAAGACTTTCTTTCTTTCTTTTCTCTTCTCCTCTTTCTTTCTTTCTTTCTTTCTTTCTTTCATCTTTGCTTTTCATGCCTGGGGTCAGCAACGAGCTATTTTGACAGACAGACAAGCAGCAAGGCTTGCGCATTCACAAGCTTCTCTTCTTTCTCCTCTCTTTTTTTCTCTCCTTTTCACTTTGTCTCTTTCATTGTTTTGCTTCTTTTTCTTTCATTCCTTCGCCCGCGGAAGATAGAGAGAGATAGATAGATGTTGTTCTTTCTGTCGTCTTCTTCATCTCGTATAGACGGCTTGGGTGTGTCTACAAGAATTGGAAGCTTTCCTTCTTCTCCCCTTCCTCTTCGTCTTCTCTTTCTTCCACCTGTCTCCTCTCTTCCCTCTGTTCTGTAGACGGCGGCAGTGAAGGAGAGTCTTTTCTTTCTTCGTCTTGTCTAGCTTTACCTTTCAAGGAATGTAAAGATCATGGAAAGACATAGGAAAGAGAAATGACTTCTCCAAACCTAAGACACATATCTAACAAACCGACTAAATTCTTCTTCTCATCTCTCTACCCACTCTCTCTCTCCATATAGATACACACATCTGTCTCTTCTTTCGTTCTCTTTCTGTCTCTCCCCTCTTTCTTCCTAGTGTTTCTCTTTCTATCAAGATGGCGTCAAGCATACGACCCCCCTCTTCTTCTCTTCGTAAAGGCTATTCCTACGATTCTTCTTCTTCCTCTTCTTTCTTATCCCGTGCCTATGCCACTCCGCAACCTCCTCCTACTGTCACTTCCACTTCACACCATCCACTAGCTTCTCACGCTCTCCCTTCTTCTTCATCTACGATACAACGGCCCCCCCCCTGGAATCTCTCAACTTTAACGACTCCTCTCATCTCTTCTTCTTCTTCCTCCTCGTCTTCCTCGTCCCTTCCTCATTCCTATCTTAATCCCCGACCTACACCTCTCCCACCTTCTTCTTCTCCATCTTCTTCTTCAACGACGTGTATATCTCCAGAATGTCCTTCTTCTTCTTCTTGCTCTTCGTCTTCTTCTTCTTCTTATCTCACGCCTCGATGTCCTTCTCCCGGTCCTTCGCCTTCTTCAACGACGGTGGTAGTTCCAGGTCAGTGCCCTGCAGACTTTAACATTATCCATCATTTGCCACCGCGAATTCTACGAGTGACAGAACAGACTTATCTCCCCCAATCTTCTTCCTCTCCTTCTCCTTCTCCATCTCTCTCTACATATTCTCATTCTTCTTCAAAGAGAAATCCATCTTCTTCTTCCTCTTCATCCTCCGCATCGTCTGCATCTTGCTGTCTTTCTTCTTCTTCCTTTTCTTGCATGCAACAGGCAAAGAAACAGAAGAAGAAGAAGAGGAATGGATCGAGCTGTACACCTAATGGGGGGAGCAAAGCCAACGGAAAGAACAAGGTGATTGCAGTGGATGGATCGATGCTGAAGTCGTCCTTAAGTCGATCTTCTTCGCCTCTCTGTACTTCCTTTTCAAGAGAAAGATCGCCTGCTGAGAAAGGCCAAGGAATGAATGGAGGAGAAGAAGAAGAGGAGGAAAGATATCGAAGAAAACCGGAAAAAAAAGAAGGCGAAGGAAGAAGTTTCCTCTCGTTCTTTTCTCTCGGAGGGAGAAGTCAGAGAAGAGCTGAAGAGAAGAAAGAACAAGAAAAGAACAAGGAGAGAGAAGACGAGGAAGAGGAGGAAGAAGAGGAAGAAGATGAAGAGAGAGAAGGAGAAGAATTCCATGGAGGATATCAAAGACACGAAGACGATAGTGAAGATGAGGGTGAAGAAGAAGAAGAAGATAGACATGTGCTAATTGATATAGGGAGAAGAAAGGGAAGATCAGGAGAAGAAGAGGAACAGACTCAACAGAAAGAAAGTAAAATATAAACTCCACTGCCGCCCTTTCTTTCTTTCTCACTCTTTCTTTCTTTCTCACTCTTTCTTTCTCTTTCTATTTCCTATCTAGAGAGGTGATAGACGGATCCACTTATCAGCAGGTCTTGTTCTATCGTTCTCTTCTTTTCACTTCGCCTCTAGACTTTGTCTTTATCTTTCTTCTTCATCTTCTTCTCTTTCTCTTTCTCTCTAAGTCACGCCGGTTCAAGCTCCTCCTGACTCGATTCGTAGAGATCTAGATACCTATATACATGCAGATAGACAGATAGAGAGATTAAAGGCACCTAGAGACACTGATAGGTAGACAGATTAACGATAGATCTTGCCGCCTTTCCATCGCCTCTTATTCTCTTCTTCATCTTTCTTGTGTCTTTCTCTCTCCTTTCTACGACTTCATGTGCCCCGTAAGATATCTCTCTCTTTTTCTCTTTCTTTTCCTGCTCTCCTTCTTCGTCTTCTTTCGATCTCAATGTACATCTCCATCTCCTGTAAGGATATCACTTGCTCTATACGAGAAGATCTCTCTGTTCTTCTTCTCCTTCTCTTCATTTTCCTTCTCCTCCTCATCTTTCTCGTGTCCCACTGTCTTTCTTTCTCTCATTCTATCTGTCTTTCTTTCTTCCATTCTATCTTTCTTTCTTTCTCTC
>NW_027153541.1:20154-33329 GCF_002600585.1 Cystoisospora suis
TCTTTCTCTCATTCTATCTATCTGTCTTTCTTTCTTTCTTTTGTAGCTCCGAAGTTTCTGCGAGTTTTATGCTTTCTCGGAGGTGTATTGACAGCGGGGACGTCGATGGTCTCGGCAGTGCACGTCGTTCAGGTTCTCCTCAATCCAACGGCCTATTTCCTCACCCTCGCCCAAGGGTACACTCCCTCCCTCCCTCCCAGCCTTCCAAAACAGTACAGATCTGATAAAGACATACAGACAGACATAAAGAGATGAAAGAGAGATTAAAGATAGAGAGACAGATTAAAGAGACATAGATAGATAGATAGATAGAGACAGCAAAGAGGAAGGTGTCTTTGTTTTCTTCTCTTTCTTTTCCATGTATCGTGGGGAGTTGTTTGTGCTGTCGATCTCTCCTATGGATGGAAGTTCAGAGATACAGATAAATAGATAGATATAGTTCAACATAGGTGGCACGAGCGGATGAGTGTGCATATACGCAGGAATGTGTACGCAGGTATACATCTCTCTCTGCCCTTTTCTATCTGTCTCTCTCTCCTCTCTGTCTCTGTGTGTGTATATATCCCTGTACTATGAGATTTAGCAACGTGTTTCGTGAAGGGAGTAGATTCAGAGAGGCCAAACAAAACTTGAGACGTTCGAATGTATATCTACAAAGAATAAAGATGAAGAAGAACATAAAGAAGGAAATTCATAATGGCTCTATTTCTCTTTCTCTAATTCTGCTCTTACTTCCTCTCTCTCTCTCTGTGTCTACCTACACCTCTCTCTCTCTGTGTGACTTCATCTCTCTCTCTCTTTCTTCCTTCCTCTCTTATCTCTTTCTCTCCTTCATTCTTTCGTTCCTTTCTT
This sequence comes from Cystoisospora suis, assembly GCF_002600585.1. NCBI lineage: Eukaryota > Apicomplexa > Conoidasida > Eucoccidiorida > Sarcocystidae > Cystoisospora > Cystoisospora suis. The sequence continues at coordinate 21,007 of NW_027153541.1, forward strand.
CCTTTCTGCTTTCTTTCTTTCTTCAGAGTGTTGGGAGTTTTAGTGTTGCTTCGTGAGGCATCTTTTCTTCCTTCCTCTGTCTGGTCCTGCTGTGGTGAAAATGAGACTTTTCAAAAGGCCTTTGACGTCAACTTTAAGTTTCTAACGGCCCCTCTCTTCAAGGGATGCTTCTACATCTATATCGGTAATACCGTAACTACAACTACCACTACCCACACTCTATATATATACACACTTTATATATATATATATATACACATACATACACACACAGCCATCTCCTCTCGCCTTCTTCTCCGACGTTACAGAAAGAAGGGCGTGTTGATAGCCATCATTTTCATTCCTAGTAGTATGATAGGTATGGAAGTAACCCATCATGTAGCGCCGCTCTTATTCAAGGAATCATAGAAGTCATCCTAGTCATAGTCTATTCTTTTCTCTTCTTCTCTTTCATCTTAGTCGGGTTTATCTTCTTATTCTTATGGTCATGAGACATATAGAGAGAGAGAGAGACATAGAGAGATATAGAGAGAGCTATTGCCTATGTGTGGCAGTAGGAGATGTATGTGATGCTGTTCCCATATATACATACATACGTGTACAACTTATATATATATATATATATATATGTAGCAGTCCTTTCAATTGAAGTCTCTCTTTCTTTCTTTCTATTCAATCACGGTGTGTGACACGATCCTCTGGGAAGTATTGAACTTCTCAATAGAAAGAGGAGAAGAGAAAGAGAGAGTGAAGAAGAAGAATGAATGGAAGTATTCTTTACTTCTTTCTCTTTCCTTTTTTCTTGTGTCTCTTTTGTATTTCCGTGTAGGTACGGTTGGCCTGCTACTTCGTGACGTCATCGCCTGTACATACATCTACGGTAAGCAAACAGCAATCTCTTTCTTTCTTTCTCTTTCTTTCTTTCTTTCTGTCTCGCTCTCTTGCTTAAGTCCTCTCACTTTTTCTTTCTCTGGAACGTGTTTCTGTCTTGTTTCTTGAACGGAGAGAAAGCTTTCTTCCGGTGTAACTACAGCATCGGGTGTGGCTTAGGCTTGTGTGGCTGGCTGATAGGCAAGGCAAAAACGAAAGAGCGGGGAGTGCGCACGTCTCTCTCGATCTCTGCAAACCTTCCTGTTCTTCTTCACTTTTGCGTAGTCAAAACAATAGAAGTCAAGCTAATCTACTTACCTACACATAGATATAGATAGATAGGTACAGATAGCTACGCGGGTATAGACCTGTACGCATATCTGTATGCCCATGTACAGACAACTCCGAGATATCTATATGTATATGTGTATAGGCCTGTATATCTATATATATACACGAATAGAAGAACTGCGCATCGGAATCGATATATAGAAATGTATATATCTTATATTTTTCTTTTGACTTGATCTGTTTGTTTCCCATGTAATGTTAATGATAGCACGCCTCTGTTTGAGTTAGTTGTCTTGCGAGCTAGCCAGCCGTAGCTGGAGCTAGCCACCTGTCCCTGCACGCATGCATGCAGGGCTCTCCTGTCTTTACTTCTTTTTGGTGTGTATGTGTGTGTTTTTCTTGTGTAGGAATGTATATGCTGATCGTCGGAAGTTTATGTCTCCTCATTCAGAAGACGCCAGAAGAGAAAACAGTAAGACAAAATAGAGAAAGAAGAAGAGATTCAAGATGCCAGAAATGAAAGGAGACAGACAGATAGACAGGCAATAAGCTTTGTGTGAAAGTCTTTTCTTTCATTCCCCACTTGAATCACCCAGCAGCACAACTCGCTCAACACGTCCTCTCTTTATTCTTTTCTTTCTTTCTTTCTCCCCAGTTTCTTGGTCCGATTTCTTTCTCTCTTTCTCTCTGTCTCTGTCTGTCTGTGTGTTTGTTTCGTGTCTCTTCTCATAAAAGTTCTTTTCTGTTCTTTTTTGTTTCAGCAGAGTGCCTGACTGCTGGGCCTCTTCCCCCCCATGCGCATGCACCCGCAGCTGATCACTCACATATACAGAGATAGGGAGATTGGACATAGATACAGACAGACAGGCAGATAGATCGTCTTCTTTTCACAGTAAGAGTCTGCACACGAGCTCCGTCATTCCCGCTCTCACTCCATATACACATTGCCTCTCCCCTCTATACGTCTGCATATGTATGGATATGCTCTCTACACTGTTTCAGCTTCTTTCTCTATTCTTCCTTTTTCTTCATCTGCTTTTCTTTTTTGTCCTTTATGTTTTGACTTATGACTTTCCTGTTTAGGAGAAAAGGAAGAAAAAACAAAAGATCAAGAAATCTGTAGAATTTTCTACATCTGTCTCGTCTCCGCTTCCGACCTTCAAGCATTCATCGTCGATTTGAGCGCATCAGCCTCATGACCATCACCCAGCTAGCCAAACCACCCACGCATGCATGCAGCAGCAACTAGCTAGCGAGCCTGGTATCTAACTGAGGGAGTTCAGCAAAGAAAAAAGACAGGGAAAGATAAAACAAACAGAAGGAAAGAAAGAAGAGAGAGAAGACAAGTCATTTTTCCTTTCTCTTCTTCGTTCGGTTATCTTTTAAAACGGGAGATGAAGGGACGTAATGGAAGATCAAGAAGAAGAAGAAAGTGAGAGAGCGAGAGAGAAAGAAAGAGAAGATGGAGATATCTTCGTTGATCTATCTCTGTAAAGGAGAGAGAGAGGTTTCTGTACAGACACTCTCCTCCCTATCTCTAATAGCGTCAGAGCCCAAGATGTCCTTCACATCCAGCCACTCCTCTGTATCATCTACGTCCATAGACGTATATGTATATAGTCCATGCAAATATGTGCGGATGGAGATACGGAGATATGTCTATATATACTTATAGATTATATATATATATATGCATATATATATGTCTGTATATGTCTATAGATGTGTATATCTACGTGGATGGTGTTTATATGTGTCTCTGTGTGTGGATGCGATGCATTTGTTTTATCGCTGTCTTTTGTCCCCTTTCTGTCTCTGTCTCCTTTTGTGAATCTCTTCTTGTCGATGCTGTGGGTGTTCTCTTCTTCGTCTTGTTCTCTCTGTCTATCTCGTTGTTGCGATGCAAAACTTTCTTTCTTCTTCTGTGAGAAGACAGAAGAGTCAAAGAGACAAGCAATCCTTTCTCTTGAGTTAGCCGTGATCAGGAAAAAGGAGAGAGGGAGAAGATAAAGAAGAAGAAAAAGAGACAACCTCTCTTTCTTTCTTTCTCTCTCTTTTCGAAGTGCTTTTTGCATTCTCTTGATTGAGCTGAATTGAAGGGTTGAGTGTGTACACTCTTCTTGTTCTCTTCTTCGAGTCCTTCTTTGTCTTTTAAACCTCCTCCGACTACTACTGAGAAAGATTCAAGAAGACAGAGAGTTTGTCTCTATTCAGATCCACTTACCTACTTTCTGCCCCTCCTTTCAAATCTCTCTCTCTCCTCGATCCTCTTCTTCTTTCTTTTCTCTTTCTTTCTCTCTGGATCGCCTCCTTTCTTTCTTTCTTTCTTTCTCTTTTTCTTCTTTTCTCTTGCTTGCTCTGTGGGTATCGGCCAGTGTGTAAGAGAAGAGGAGGAGAAGAAGAGAACGAGAGAAAGAGAGGATAAGAAAAAGCAAAGGACAGCCACGCCACATCGGCAGTCCCCGTTCATTCATGTATGGCTGTGTATTTGTCTTTGTGGAGGCGCTGCTGTTCTTTCTCTGTTTGTCTCTCTCGCTCTCTCTCTGAAAGAAGATGAGAAGCTTTTCTTCTCTCTCTCTCCACCTCACACCAAAGAAGAGAAGACAGACAGAAAAAGCCGGATTGAGAAAGAAACGAGAAAAGAAAGAATGAAAGAAAGAAAGAATGAAAGAGAAGAGATCAACACGACGTCTTGTGTGTTTTCGATCAAGAGAGGAGAGAAGAAAGAAAAAGAGATGAAGAGAGAGAGACAGAGAGAAAGCATGTATGATCGATCTATCTTCTCGTAGTCGCCATGAATAAGAAGAAGAAAAGGATGAAGAAGAATAAGTAATTTCTTCTCTCGTTTGACTCTCCTTGTTTTATGAGCTTTTGACAAAGATACCCTACGAGCCTATAGGTGTAGGTAGCTGTGACGAGAGGAGGCTTCCTGCTCCTTGAATGAAGAGGATCAAGACAAGAAGAGAGACTTTCTCCTTCTTCTCCTTCTACAACTTGAAAGATAAAAGCAGTCTCATTGCAGATCATGAGGAAAGAAAGAAAAGAAGAAGAGATAAGGAGACACGCACGTAACTGGCATGTATACCATAACTATAGAAGACACATAAGCACACAGTCACGAGAGATACACGGACAAAGATAGATATGTAGACAGACAGGTAGAAGAAAGACAGGTAAAGAGATAGACGGACGATAGATAGGTAGATAGACAGATGAGAAAGAGAGTTATGTCCTTCATGCAACTGCAAGCAGACAAAGAGATCCTTGGCAATCTATGATGAGTAGAGAAGGAACATATCCATCCATCCATATCTATAAATAGATATATCTTGTAGATGAATGATAGAAAGGAAGAAGAAGAAAAAGAAGGTCGGTTCCTGTTGTAGAGAGATGATAAGAAAGAAAGAGAGAAAGAAAGAAAGAAGAGATTCTTTACGATTGATGAGCGGCCTTTTGGAGTCGATGGCGCTTTGTCTGAAGAGCTTGTTCATAGGGCGGATGGAGAGGCGGCTGCGTAGGAGGCTTAAAGACATACGTGGACTCATCCACATCATTGTAATTGCGATCAGCGTCATAGCCATTCAAATCACTACATGCAAGAAACGGTACTAGACACCCTTCTACCACTCCTCCAAATTCATCTTCTTCACTTTCTTCTTCTTCTTCTTCCTCTTGTTCTCTCTGTTCTCTTGGTTTATCTTCTTCTTCTTGTACAAGTTTCTTTTGTGTGTTTCTTCTCTCATTGTTTTCTTCATTCCTACGAGCCAGCCCATCATAGCCCGCAACCTCTCTCCATTCATCTCTCTTTATCTCTTCCTCCTCTTCACTCCCTTGTGCTTCTTCGCTTCTCCCTTCTTCTTCTTGTTCTATCTTCTTCTTCTTCTCTCTTCTTCTTTTCGTCTCCGCCTCACCCCCACCCTTCATGCTTAAAGGGCTCGTAGAAAGACTCTGAAGACGCCTAAAGCCTGTACATACGACAAAGGCTTCGATACTGCTATTCCGACTCGCGGCAGGCTTACAGCATTTGACTTCATGAAAGAGATGAAGGAGCTGTAGATACACCAGAGGAATCTGCTCTCCTCGGAAGACTTTACATACAAAAGTTCCCTGGGGCTTAAGCACCTTCATGACGACCGTTAAAGCGGCTCGTAATAGATGCGCCTGTATAAATTCATCTACATCATGAATTCCCGTCACGTCGGGAGCTCCGTCGCATACAACAATGTCAGCAGGCTCATTCGAGAAGAATTGGAGAATAGAGTGAATTGTCGTCTCATGTGTGATATCTGCTTGGAGTGTATGTACACCTGGGATGGGAGCCATCTCTTGTAAATCCACAGCTACAATCAACGGGGGGGAAGGAGGAGAAAGAAGAAGAGAAGAAGAAGAAGAAGAGGGAGAAGAAGAATTGGTGGCTTCATCGGACTGAGGAGAGGAGGAGGTTTCTTGTTCTTTTCTTTCTTCTTCTTGGAAGGAGAGAGAGACTTTCTTCTTTCGCTTTTCATAGAGAGAAAGTTTTCTCTCGTAATTTAGCCATAGTCGTCGGCGTAAGACCTGGGACCAACTACCAGGAGCTGCGCAAAGATCAACAGCTCGATGTGGGTATCTCCCTAAACTTTCTTCTTCTTCTAGTGTCTTCTCTTCTTCCTCTTCTTCTTCTTCATCTCTGTCTTTATCTTCTGTCTTCTTCAAGTTGCGTTCATTGTGAAAAAGCGGATCTTGAAAAGAAAAGAGAGAAGAAGAAGAAGAGGGAAGAGGAGAGGATGAGGGGGGTGAGAGAAAGTGGAGCTCATCGTCAAGCTGAAGAAGCTTATAGGCCGATCTAGCTCGATAGCCATCTTCTTTGGCTCGTCGATAGTAAATGTCTCGACGATCTTTCGATAGCTTTCCCATCCTTCTTCTCTTTCTTCTACTTCTGCCTTTGGAAGAGGATCAGATGAAAGAAGAGCAAGAGTTAAAAGAAAGAAGAAAGTCGGTGGTATGGAAGGAAGATGAGAGAAAAAGAAAGAGAGAAAGGTAGATTCTAAAAATGAGAGAGGAATGGAGAGGTTGAGAGTAGGAAGGAAAGTTAAAGAAAGAAGAGGAAAGAAGAAGAAGATCGGTGTAACTTGATCAGTGATAGGAGATAATGTCTAAGAAGGATGAAGTAAGATAGAAAGAAAGATAAATAGAGCCAACGTTACTGCTGAGAGAGAGGAAAGCGAAAAAGGAATGGAGACTTCCTTCCCCTAGTAGTAAAGGTCTCTTCATGAAGAGCCAGAGGAAGAGAGAAAAGGTCACGAAAGAAGTTGCTGAAAGGAAAAGAAAGAAGAGCCAAACGAGGTGAACGAAACAGAAAGAAGAAGAGGAAAGAGAAAGGTTCGAGAGATCTCGATCAATCGATGTTGAGAGTTTCCTGGTATGTGTGTTGCATGCGCATGCAAAGGAAGAAACGCAGCTGCATGTGAATGAATGTAAAATGAAGAAGAAGAATCTCATCTTCGTGTCGTTGGCGATATAGGAAATAGCCACACACATCTCGACCGTTTCTTTCTTCTGCTCTTTATGAATGTGTTTTGTCTTCTTTTCTTTTCATCTTTCTCGAGGAAGTCATCTTGCTCGCTGAGAGAACTTGAGAGGCCGCTCTCTCTGTCTCTCTTTCTTTCTTTCACACTCTGTCTCCTCTTGCCTAAAATTCTTCCTTTCTCTCTTCACAGCAGACTACCAAACTGAGACAATCGAAGAAGAAGAAGAAGAAGAAAGCAGGAAAGATCAAGAGGAAGATCAGAGCTAAGAGAGAAAGAAGAAAAAGAAGAAGAAACACATCAGATAAGGTAGAGAAGAATACAGATAGCTAGCTCTCTCTGTAGCACTCTCCAAATACTTTGTTAAGCTTTCTCTTTTTTGCATATCTTTCTTCGTGAATTACAAGTCTAGCAGATTCATGATCTAGGAACATAGGCCGATCTAGAATTAATTACGCTCGTACACAGACAGACAGTCTTCTTCCTCTTCTCAGGAGAGGGTGTGTAGACATAGGAGTAGGTAGCCATCTGAAGTCTAATTATGTATCTTGGCTAGACACCTTGTCTCGCTATAGATCTCCGGATGTAAAAGTGGGGAGCGCAGGGGCGTCTATTCTTTTCTTTCTTTTCTCTTCTTTCTCTTCTTCATGTCTGTTGCAGCTAGAAAAGAGTTCAGAACAAGAAACGAAAGAAAGCAATGAAGAAGGGGTGCGGTCTCTTCAGTTTCTCTCGCTCTTTCCTTCTTCTCTTCTGAGAAATCTCCTTTGATCTATCTATCTATCTCTTCCTGTCTCTCTCTTTCTCTCTGTGTGTCTATTCTTTGCCGTCTCTTCCTTTTCCTTTCTATCCTAAAGGAGAGAGAAGCACAGTCACTCTCCAGTCTTTTTGACTTCTTCATGGACGCGATAGAGACAGAACGAATGAGAAGGAGACGTTCTTCCAGACATCTCCGAAAAAGCAGTTTCTCCTTTCTTCTCATCTCTCTTGTCTTCACTTCTCTTCTATCGTTCTTTGTCTCTCTTCTTTCTTTCGAAGAGAACAAGACAGAGAAGACGAAAAAGAAGAAAAAGAGAAGGTGAGAATGAATACACAGGTGGACTGAATGTGTGGGATATCACGAGGTGTAAATCGCCATTCTCAAGGCTTCTCGACTTTCCTCTTCTTCTTCCTTTTCTTTATTCAATCTCTTCTTTCTTTCTTTGGAAGGCCTCGTCCCATTTAAAATTTATCTTCTCGTTTCTTCTCTCAATCTTTCCTTTCTCTGTTTCATCTTTTCTTCTTTGTTTATTTCTCTCCTTTCTATCTTCACCGTCACTCTTCTTTTTCTTCCTCTCGTTCGCTTTTTTCGTTCTTTCTTTTCTTTCTTTCTTTTCTTTCGCAATCTCACTTTGGAAGATTCTTTCTTTCTTTCTTCAAGTTCAAGAGCTTCGCTTCTTCTTCTTCTCCGTCTTTCTACACATCTTTCTATCTCTTCATCTATAAAGGAACTTTCTCTCTCTCTCTCTTTCTGGCGTAAGATAGACCGAGAGTAGAAGAGAAAAAGTACGGATCACACTTTCTCTTCTTTTCTTTTTTCCTCCCTTTCGTTTCTTCGTCTTTTTGGTAGATTCTAGTTAAGAGAAAGAGAAAGAAAGAAAGAGAGAGAAGGAATGAATGAATGACTGTACGGCAGGATAGTCACGAAACGACGAAGAGGAAGAGGGAGAGGAGGAGGTTTGTTATAAGGTGAAAGAAGGCTACATGCTCCTTCCCTAAATCTAGAAATCTCATTCAGTCAAATCTATCTTTAATCTATCTACTTAACTATCTATGGAGCTCTCTATCTTTCATCTATCTTGAATCTATCTATCTTCTTAACTCCTTAGCAATAGCTCGCATATCTTTCTTGTTTCTCTCTCTTTCTCTCTTAAACCTCTTCATCTTTCTCTTCGTCTTTTTCCATTGTTCTCTTTACATCTCTTTCTTTCTTATCTTCTCATCCATCGACCTTTATCTTCGTTCTCTTAAGTTCCCTTCTTCTTCGTCGTCCTCGTTTTTTCAATCTCTTAGTCTGTTTTATATCTTTTCTTCTCTTTTCTCATTCCCTAATCTCTGCCTATCACTTTCTCTTCTTTCATCTTTCTCTCCTGTCTCTATTCCTTGCACAAATCACTCTCCTGGAGTTTCTTCTCTTTTCTTCTTCTTCCCTCGGACTTCCCTGGACTCCATCTCTTCCTTCTTTCTCGTTCTCTTTCTTTTTTCTCTATCTTTCATTTCTCTTGGTATTTCTTAACGTTTCTCTTCTCTGTTACACTCCATCATTTCCCCCATCATTTTCTCGAGAGAGAAAAGATCTCTCCTCTTAACCCCCCTCCTTCTGTCTGTCTCTTTCCCCTCCCTTTCTTCATGGAGTGAAAGTCTCGAGTCAAGAAGAGAAGAGACACAAAGGCCACCCCACACAGAGACGCACAAAGAGAAAGAAGAGAAGAAGAGAACAAGAGATTACAGACACTTGCATTTCTCTCTCTTTTCTCCTGCCTTTCTCTTTATTTTTCTTCCACAGTTTCTTTGCGAAGACACTCTCTCCAGATCTCTTATCCCACAAGAAGAAGAAGACGTCCTAGGGACATTCCGAGAGGAAGAAGAAGGAAGTACAAGAGAAAGAGAAGAAAGAGGAGGAGGAAGAAGAGAAAGACGTTAAAAAGGAACAAGAAGGAGAAGAAGAAGAGAGAGGAGAATGTCATTCTTCTTGAGTGATCTTCGGTTAGGGTGGCGTACACGGGGATGGCGGTGGGACTCGTGTCAGAGAGGTCGAAGGCGATGGGTCCACATCAACTATCCTCCCCGTGAAAGATCTACCGCACTAAAGGTAAGTAAGTAATACCAGTCAACTACACACTTACAGAAAGACACAATAGATAGATCAATAGAGAACAAGAGAAAGATAGAGAGATAGAAAAGAAAGAAAGAAAGAGAAATTTATCCGATCTACATATATCTATATGTATGGATATAGATATGGATATATATATATATATATAGGGAGAGAGAGATCTTTTCGTTGGACCTCTTGTTTTTCTCTCGCTTGTTCTTCTCCTTCTTCTTCTCCTTCTTTTTGTCTTTTTTCTTTTGGCATTTTGACTTGTGTAATTGAGGGGGGTTGACAAAGAAGAAGGAGAAAGGGAGAACAAGAGAAAAGCTCCAGGGAGAAGAGAAGGGGGGAGAAGAAGAAGGTCGTCGTGTTGAGAAAGATCTTGTCAGGAATTTCGATGTGTCTTTTCTCTCTCTCTCTCTCTGTCGATTGGCTTCGATAGACAGTTAGGGTAGATATAGGAAGATACATAAAGATCTATAGATTCTCGTATATATGCACATACGTACACGTCTCTCCGAGGTTTCCTTGTCCTATAATCTCCTTGCGAAGACGTTCCCCCATTTTTCTTCTTTTTCTCCTCTTTGTGGAGACAGGAGACAGAAGCAGAACAAAACTAGGTATCACCTGAACGTTTCTCTTTCTCTCTCTCTTCCAAATTCAACTTCTTTCTCTTTCTTCCTTTCTCGCAACTTCATCCTTCTTTCTCCTTCGTCTTCTTTTTCTTACTTCTGTCCCTTTCTTTCTTTCTTCTCCCTCTTCTTCGTGTTCTTCTTCTCTTCTTTACAGCTTCATGAGAAGTACGATAAGTTGATCTTCGTGTGTAATGGCTATATCGATCGCCTGGAGCCCAAACGACTGCCAGAGAGACAGAGGAGACGCCTCGAATGCAATCGACGAGCCTCCCCCTTAGCTCGATATGACGGAAAGCTTCCCTGGACCCAAGCTGTCCAAAGTAAACTAAAAGAAAACGATCATAAAGATGATAAAGAAAGAAAGAAAGAAAGAAGGAGAAAAAAGAAGAAGAGTTCTTTCTCTCATTCTAATCGTAAAGATACGGCTTGAGGAGTCTTGATAGAGTATGAAAAGAGAAGAGAAGAGAAGAGAAGAGAGAGGAGAGGGATCAAACCTTTTCCATTGTCATACTAGAGGGACGGTTCTTTTCTCTCTTCGTTCATTCTCTCATTCACCTTTACTTCCAGAACCTCGTTCCTTCTTTCTCTTCTACAAGCTTTTAATGAGAAGTGGGAAGAGGAGAGAGCACGGTAGACAGACAGAAGGCGCTTCTTCTTCTTCTCTCTACTCCTTTCTTTCTATGCAATCACGTGAGAGAGAGAGAGAGAGAGAGGGTCAGGTCGTCAAGGTGTTCTTTCATATCTTCCCGCCTTCTTTCTTGTGTATTTCTATGTATGTATGTGTATATATGTATCAACATGCATATGTATATCTATGTATGAACCTGTATGCATACGTGTATGTGTCTGTATGAATGTGTGTATATGTCTATGTCTCTCTCTATGTATATATATATGTTCTTTAATTTTGTCTTTTTGTGTGTTGCCTTGGTAGGTGCGATAAGGAGAACCCACACGCCATGCTTAGGATTCGCTCAGGCCCACTCTCATCAGTAAAACTTCCCTCTCTCGCTTCCTCTTCCTCTTCTTCTCCTCTTTCTTCCTCTTCCTCTTCTCCTCTTTCTTCTTCTTCTTTTCCTCTCTTGCGTGAAGTATCTCTTCCTATTCCTTCGTTACATGGATGCTTTGTTGCACATACAGATATCCTCTTTCTTTCTCGACAAATCCAAATACATGCAAGAGAAATGAACTGTCTGTCTGTAGGAAAGATGGAAGAAGAAGAAGAAGAGAGGTGATAAGATGCAGCGCTAGAGTGTGACTAAAGGGGGAGAGCCCTTTTTTGTGTGTCATCTTCTTTAGCATTTTTCTCTTCCTATCATAACTACAGTATCATTCATTCCTTACGTCGTAAACAAAGTTCATTCACAGACCTATCTATATAGAGATATACACATCTCTGTATTCCTCTATGTATATATATGGATGTGTGTCTGTATATGTATTGACTTGGGCGTGTTGACTTCAGCCTAGGAGTTTCTTCTCAACTCTTCTCGACCTTTCTTTGAACTCATATTAGCAGATATACGTATATATATACATATAGATATACATATGTATATATGTGGATATACATTTCTGCGTTTATGCATGTGCGCATGAACTTTGTATGGCATAGGTTAGGCTTGCGAATGTGTTGTGTACGTCTAGTCTTTTAGAGGCTTTCTCTATGGAAGAGGTTCTCGCCTTGGAACGCCTCGTTCCGGAAATTCGACAAGCCTTTCAAGGTAGGATAAAGAAGGAGAGAGAACTCGGTGTTCGTGCTAAGGCTGCTTGCTTTTCCTTTCAAACAAAAGTAATAAGAGACAAGAAGAGAACGGTCGAATGGCATATGTGTATAGACATATAGATGTATATATATATATATGTATATATCTATCTACATACATACACATTTGCATATGTGGCTGTTATGTCTGTGTTTCTTTTGTCTGGTGACGGCGCGATGTTTGACGACGACTAAAAGAAGTCTTTAATGAAGTCAAGCTAACTTTCTTCCTCTTCTTCTTTATTTCTCTTCTTCTTGAAAGAGAGGTGGTCGTGGTGCCGCAGGATCATTAGTCTCTTCACGTTCATTCACTTCTCGACCTGCCTCAATAAAGAAAGAAACTACTCGCTTGCTTTCCTCGTGGGAAAAGAAAGAAAGAAAGAGTGAGAAAGAAAGAAAGAGTGCGA
>NW_027153542.1:0-134 GCF_002600585.1 Cystoisospora suis
AAACTTTCTAAGGCCCAGACGACCGCGAATGCCTCAAGTTCGGTTGTTGTCCATTTTCGCTCGTTCGGGCGAAGTGATCGGCTGGCAAATGCGATCGGACGCTCCGCCCCCTTTCATCTATCTGTGATAAGGCT
>NW_027153542.1:268-26483 GCF_002600585.1 Cystoisospora suis
CGCGGCAAGTAACTGTTGCAGTGGCTCTGCAATCCGTGCCTGTTCACGGATAAATCGCCGATAGTAAGTCCAATGCCTAAGAAACTTCGCACCCCTTTTAAGTCTCTGGGGACGGGAAATTCTGCTATTGGAGTGTTTTAAGGGGGTCGGGCCTCACCCCTGCGGCCGACACTAAGCAACCAAGGTAGCGAGTCTCTTTCCTGCATAAGCTGCTCTTCTGTGGCTTTAAGTGCAGGTTCGCTTCCCGAACTTTCGAGAAGAATGTTTCCAGGTGTCGCAGATGCTCAGCAAACGTTTCGCTGAAGACAATCACATCATCCAGGTAAGCTATTGCGCATACCCACTTCATGCCGCCATGGCACTTCACTCGCTGAGGTCTTTCCTGGGCTTTTAGTGAGTCGGGGTAACGGTGTCTCTGCAAAGAGAGCGATCTGAAAAAAGAGAGGCAATAAGATGGGAAAGATGCAGGAATACTGTCCGTGCAAGTTGTGCCACTTCCGTGGTGGTTACTTTGGTACCTTCAAAGCAGCTCCGTCCGGATACGCACAGTGCGTTAAGACTCCACCTGCGCTGTCTCTCCGGGTACGTCGAGCCCTCCACTGAGCCACCACTCCGCAGCAAGCCCCGGTGTCGCATGCCGGCTATTCTGCATGACGTTTAGGCCGCGGAAACAATCAACCACGTACTGCACACGACACCGTAAGGGATGGGACCTGATCTTGGTTTATACTTGACACGAGTCTATCTGTTAGGACGAAGGCCGTCCTTGCTATTCCGTCTTGCGCGCCCCGGTCCTCTGCCGCCAGCACAATGGGGTGCCGCCGAACGTGTCGCGCCGCCGATGGTGCAGTGACTCTTTGGAGGACCTTTCTCGTCGTGTGCGTTGTTCTGCTGCAGAGGCACGTAGTTTGGGGGAGCGGTAACGCTCAGCCGACAGTGGAGGGTACGAAGGTTACTTGTGCGAACACCTCCGGGAACGTTCATGCCAGTGTCGTGCTCAAGCCTGGAGGGACTCCACTCGAGGTGCGATGTCGTCAACATAGCGACTTTAATCCACCAAGGTTAGTAGATAAAGTACAGGATGAAGTCTCTCCCTCTGTATGCAAAGCGTCGGACGCGCAAACGCCGACAAAGTGCTTCACTCCAGTGCTTCTCTCCGGTCTGATCCCAGGAGCTACGTTTGACTGGACAAAATGGATACAAGACGGCTACGGCGCCACTCTTACAATTCCACAGGATATGTTTCCTTTGACGAAGCAGACCTTCGCAGTGGGCTGTGTTGACGTCCAACTAGTCTCTTCCCCCCTTTCCAACGAACCTGCTGCGCAAAAACAGCAACTCGTGTACAGCTGTATGGTGACTGTGACAGTGGAACCACGTGCAGCGACCGCCCTGAACAACGTCGTAAGTTGCTCCTATCCTGACAACACAGAAGCGAACGTGCCAGTGAAGCTTACGCCTTTCAAGAGGAGTTTCGAGCTTGTATGCGGCACGGGTAACACCCCCCAGCCTGGTCAGTACACGAAGCAATTCTGCAGTGGTTCCACAGTGAAAGATTGCACACTCAAGTCGTACACCGACATATTCACGGACTATGAGGAAGGGTGGTGGAGCACACCGGATGGTCAAAACAAGGGGAGCACGGTGAAGTTCGAAATTCCTGCCAGTCAGTTTCCTTCTGAGAAGAAGACCTTCCTCGTCGGTTGTGAGGCCCCTTCATCAGCCGGAGGCCCAAAATTGTATTGTAGCGTGCCAGTTACTGTTGATCCTGCGGGGGGAAGTGAAGGTGGGGGAGGGTCGTCGGCATCGATCCGAACGTATGGGAGGGAGACTCTACTGCTCGGAATCTTCCTCGTGCCAGCAGGTCTTTTCGTCAGTTCGTGTTAGCACTCAAAAGTCTTGTCAGCGACGCAACAGCTTTGCTGCTGTAACAAATTGTTGAGGGCGACTGTTTGAGAAGTTTTTACACACCACTTTCACCGGATGTAATGGCTGCTTAAATTGCATGAAACAGGGGCATGTTATAGTGAGTGAGTATAGATGCCAATGTTGGACAGGAACGCAGGAGGAGAGAGGGGAGACGCAGCGGTAGCCCTCGCGTATATGTGTATACGTATAGAGGGAGAGAATAGACAGTTCTCTGAAGACAGAAATCTGCGGAGGATGGAGTCAGATGCCTTTGCGGGACAACAAGTCCATCAGCTGGCACTTGGGGTAGACAGGCCAGGTAATTTGTCAAAAGACAGCATTGGACTTCTAGGTGCACAGGTGGCAGATATTGCGTGGTTCACTCGTGACCCCAGGTATTCCTGTACAACAGTATATGATTCAGCCGTAGATTCAATAGACCTGTCTGCCTCTCGTATAAAGGTGCTCCGCCCTCTTGACCGCAATGACGGTTGACTGGCACCTTCGCGGGCTCCTTGGTGTACATGTGTCTATATACTAAATATACGTATGGACATGCTAGTGATCGTCCTTTCATCCTTTTATCCGAGTAGCTCTTATGAGTAACCTATATCAGTACATGTGTAATTCTCGAGGAATTTTTTAACGACAAAATTTGAGAGGGACCTCACGTCATTATTTGTTCCGTTTTGCGTGCTCGTCATGCGGTCGGGTGTCTTGGCGGAGGGCCTTGTGCGTTCGCCGTCCATCGCTTGTCAGTTGCATCAGGAACTAGAGATATTATCTTTCCGCTGGTCAACGACGACGGCGCGAATGCGACACAACTTGTCTCTACCGTCGGCTTTCCAGGCCATGCGGAGAGACTCCTCTTCGTAAACACAGACGCTTCGAATGCTTAGTCCACGCACTGAACCTGAGAGTTTCAAGAAATGAGATATGCAATAAAGCCGTTTTCAATGCTGCCTCACCCGCATGGAGCTGACAAGAACTGCTTGTCTGTAGTCAGGTCTTGTAGTAGCCGACTCGTATCAGATGGCCGTGCCGCTCTCTGTCTTGCTATTTTTCTCATGCCAAGGAATAATCTCGTCATAGCGAGGCACGCGTCATGGTTCTGCTTGATGCTGCCAGTCCTCTGTGTTTGAAGAAGCCGCGCAACCTCTTGCTCCAGGTGGATTTGTCGGTAAGCCTGCCGTATGCGTAGCTTTTCTTCGGTCACGAGACGAAACAGCCGCCTCTCGGTGGCGTTTGGGGAAATCACGAACACTCGCTCTTACCCCAGGAAGACCCGAAAGCGAAAGGCGGAGACACAGACAGACAAATTCTCCACGCTTGTGCCTCCTTGCAGACAGACAAGCGACTCCAGGAGTTTGCCGTATACGAATGCCACGGAGCGCTGGCCGTTTATCTTTGTATCGCGCTTTTGTGTAGTCCACGGTCCATACGCGGCTACTTCCCAAAACGGAGTTTTGGATAGAGGCCGTCCCGACTGACGACACTTCCACATATTGCTCTGAGTTTCTATCCGTCACCTTTAGTCCTTGCAAAGGTATTCACTCCGGATTAGAAGCAGACATTGCTTTCTCCATCTCATATTCAGGACCACATAACCGCAACCTGGAACAACCCGTGGCTGTATAGCGTTTGAGCCCGAGAGCGTCGACCTTTCGCGATTGGGCCCACCGCGTCCAGAGCGGCATCTTCGGTGGCAGCAACCGGAGTGCCGACTGTACACACCCGGCCACGGAGGGATTACTTCTTAGCAGGTCAGGGCCAACGTGCCCTCTGGACTAGGATTGTCCTGCCGCGCGGAAGTGCTTATCCCTCCGCCCAACAGAGACACCTGACAGAAGCCATCTGCGGTGCACGCATGATCCGTTTGCATCTTCGACGCTGAGCGAGCAACGACCAGAGATGCCGCTTGGGGCAACCAAAGCTGTGGCTCTTACTAGCCCCCCCAACTGCGTACAGCTGGGACAAACGGGACCACATCGTGTTTTAGGGATCACTAGACTCTCATCCTCCTCAGGACTCTCCTGATGTGCGGTGCCTGTGATCGCTAGGGGTCCCACCGAGGCTCGATATTTATTAGACCACGCGAACGCGTTTCGAGAGCCGCTTCCTTTTTCTGATTGATACTAGTGAGTCTGAAATACTGTTGCGGGCTGTTCCCGCTTTCGCCGGCGCCTCCCGTTTCTCTGTCGCCGCTTAGCTAGCGAGACGAGCCCGCTGGGCCGGGGATGGCGCGGTGAGATTTGATAGCAGGCTCTCCTCGACGTGTGCTTCGTTGTGGTGCGATGCTGCATAGTTACTTTGTGCACCCCGATTTGTCGCCAGGAGGGAGGGTAGGTGCGGAGGTCACTTGCAGAAACAGTTCCTTGAAAGTTCATGCCGGCGTTGTGCCCGAGCCCGCCCGGACCTCATTTCAGTTGAACCGTATTTACCAGTCCGACCTCATGCCACCCTGATTCACAGGCGAGAAGCCCTGCCGCTCCTGCTGGCGTGAGGAGCTACGGAAGTGGAAACGGTATGAACTGCTTGGATTATGTGCTCCTCTCCGATCTAGTCTTCGGGGCCATAGCCGACTGGCAGAGGAAACAACCTAGGGGCGCAAGCGCAGGATTCGCCATGATGAGTTTCCTCTGACAGAGCACAAGGGCGTGGTCGGCTGAGTACACTTGAAACCACCTCGCGACGTGAAGTAGGATACAGGTGCATGACAGCGGAACCGCGTGGAGCGCCAGTTAGGAACAGCTCCGGCTGCCCCTGTGCTGACAACAAAGAGATCAGTATGCCCGTGACGCTTAAGTTTAGGATTGAGCTCAAAAATTAGCTTCTTGGTGGCGCGGATAAGAAGCCGCAAGCTGTCCAGCAAGCCAGTCAATTTTGCAGTGGTCCGACCTCAAAGGAGTGCGAAACTCAGTCCTACACCAGTTTGTTCAGAGCGTCTGAACAAACAGCGGCTGGTGAAGCACACCTGACGGGGCCACGAAGGTGAGCAAAGTGAAGCCTGGGATTCTGCGGACCGCTTTTCTTCCGAGAAAAAGGCCTTCTTCTTCGGCTGTGAAGCGCCTTCATCCGCCGCGGGTGAAGCATCCTAGTGCGGTGTCCCAGCTTCCATGGATGCGAAGAGCCGAAGCGGAGGTGGGGCGCGTCAGCGTCGTTTCGCGGGGACGGGAGCGAGATTCTGTTGCTCGGAATCACCTTGCTCACAGCGGTCTTTCTTTTCGGCTCGAGGTTTAGCAGCATTTTTGGACAAGGAAACCTTGTCAACGTCGGCATCGTGTTTCTCTGTGAGGCATTTTGCCGTGCAGAGAGTGTCGGCGTCACGGGACACTTTGCTCGCTGAGATGGCTGCCACGACTGACTGGAAATACAGGGCCACCATGAAAAGGAGGGCACTACGAAGTGAAAGGCACGGAGAGCGGCCGCGGTGGTCGTGCCGTTTCCTTGCTACTGGCAAGCCGTATGAGTTATTAGTATCTCTGTGTACACGTGCACATGGTTCAAGCAGTGGGCTGGAGCCATTTCCCTCGCGTAAAAGCTGGTGGACTCGTTCGTCCGCGTTAGTACTTCACTCCATCTGTCGCAGCTTCCTGCCTATGTGGAGGCTAAAGAGAAGGGAACAGTTGTTTTTTGACACTTTCTTCGGCATGAGTGAAGAATAATCAAGGGCCCTACGTAGTTTCGGGAATACGTGTACAAAAAGTCTGCAACTCTCCTAGAAGAGCCACGCAAACACTCTGGTTGCCGGCGGTTGTCCGGGGCGCGAGCACAGGTCCAACCGTCACCGTTTCAGTCTGGATCCCCTCAGCCACTAGTGGCTAATTGCTCGTCTCGCACACCGGGAACTTTCATTCTGCGGAGAAAAACTCTTTACCTGTCGCGAACTTGACGGCTGCAATTCAGAGCACCGGCCGACCGTAGCGCAGCGGGAGGGGCCGCGGAGCAGCGCCAGCACATTGAGTTCTTCCTGGTGCCTGTTGCCGTGAGTGACATGGCTGGCGCATGGGTGGGTCACAGCGTGGCTGCGGGTGTGCCGAAGCTTGCTCCCTCATGCGGCCCAAGAGCGTGGTGGAGGGACCCTGCTTTGCGTGACGGTTCCGGCTCGCACGGGTTCTTGCCTTCACGAGAAGGAACTGTGTAATTGTGTTTCCTCCCTGCAAGCGGGCGGGCTTGGTTCTGAATCGCCATTGGAGGCAATATGCGAGGACGATTGTAGCCGTTTTTTCTTCTGTCCTGTGCCTGTTAGTCCTCGGTCTCCAGCAGAATGACAGCAAGCCAAACCTGCCGGGCCGGTGCCGGCCCTGTGTCTCTTCATGGAATGTTCTTCTTCGTGATTTTGGGTGTTTTGTTGCAGTGCCGCATGGTTGCTAGTAGTACAACCGGTGAGCAGCAGATAGTAGGGACTACCAGTTACACTTGTTCAAACGCTTCAGGGATTGTCCGAGCCAGCGTCGTGCTCAAGCCCGGAGGGACTCCCCTTCAGTTGTCTTGTGCCAGCAAAGAGAACCTTGTGCCACAAGGGCTGACTGGTCAGTCCGAAGCCGGCGTGTCTCCTAAGGTCTGCAAGGCCACGGAGGACTCGCTGACAGACTGTCAGAACCCCTTGTCTCTGTCCGAGTTAATTCCCGGGGCCACTTCTGGCTGGACAGAAGAGATAGCCAACGGGGCGAGGCTTACGATACCGGGAGATAAATTTCCTTTGACAGAGCAGAAGTTTGCAGTTGGGTGTGTCAACACGAAAGTGGTTGGCGAGCAGGCGAACTCAGCGTACGGGTGTATGGTGACTGTGACTGTGGAACCACGTGCAGCGACCGTCGTGGATAACGTCGTGACCTGCTCATATGGTAGCAAAGAAGCCAATGCACCGGTGAGCCTTACACCTTCCACCCGAAGTTTCAAGCTTGTATGTGGAGCGAATAACAAGCTCCAGCCTGTCCAGTACACGATGCAATTCTGCAGTGGCTCGACAGTGAAGAACTGCACACCCAAGTCCTACAACGAGTTATTCACGGGGTATGAGGAAGGGTGGTGGAGCACACCTGGAGGGACTAACATGGAGAGCACCGCCAAGTTTGAAATCCCTCCGGACCGCTTTCCTTCTGAGAAGAAGATTTTCCTCGTCGGTTGTGAGGCCCCTTCATCAGCAGCAGCCCAGCCATTCTATTGCAATGTTCCAGTCACCGTGGATCCACAGAAAGCCAACGAAGATGGGGGAGGGGCATCAGCATCCATCAGGACGGACGCAAAAGTGATTCTTCTTGGAATCTCCGCGGTGGTAGCGGGCTGTTTTTTCAGTTTTTGATAGCACTCAAAAGCTTTACCGCCGATAGCGCAAAATCTCTGCTTCCGTAGCTTTCTTTGGAGGGTGACTGTTTTTACACACCATTTTCACTCGCTGTAATGGCTGTTAAGATTCCTTGCAGGGCAGGTCGTAATGAGTGAGTATAGATGCCGGTTGTGGACAGGAAGGCAGCAAGAGATGGGGCGCAGCGGTAGCCCTGGTGTATATATATTTATGTAGAGAGAGAGAATAAACAGTTGCCCGAAGACAGAAATCTGCGGAGGACAGAGTCAGATGCCTTTGCGGGACAACGAGTCCAGCGGCTCGTACTCGGGCTAGACAGGTCAGGTAATTTGTCAAAAGACAGCATTGGACTTTGAGGTGCACAGGTGCCAGATTTTGCTTGGTTCACTCGTGACCCCAGGTATTCCTATACAACAGAAAATGATTTAGCCGTGGATTCAATAGACCTGTCCTTCTCCCGTAAAATGCTGTCACGCTCTCTTGCCCGCAATGACGGTTGACTGGCACCTTCGCGGGCTCCTTGGTGTACATGTGTATGTATACGAAGTATAGGTATGCACATGCTAGTGATCGTCCTTCGATACGAGTAGCTTTTATGAGTAACTTAGATCAGTACATGTGTAATTCTCGAGGAATTTTTCCAGTACAGAGTGTGAGAGGGACCTCACGTCGTTGTGTGTTTCGTTTTCTCAGTCTGTCATACTGTCGAATCCGCTGGTGGTGGCGGTAGCATGTCCGCCCTTCACCAGCCTTCAGCTTTTCCACTGGGCATGGCAATTGGCGGGCGGATTTAGTTTCATTTTTGAGCGACAGTACGAAGGCCCAAACTTAAGAAAAATTGACATAACATCATCTTTTCGACATAGTCTGGACTATCCAGAGAAAGGCGTAACCATCTCTGATTCCTGAATTTCATCTGAAGGACAGAGAAACCCACGAAGACTTTTACCTGCATTCTCCCCTGCCACAGAGCGGACAGTGGCGATTCGATTGCTCAGTGTGCAAGCTTTGCCGTCGGGGTGAAGATTTGTATCAGACACAAAACCGCATGGAAGCATACAGCTTGGGGAACGCATGACATTGTTCCGCGCCACCGTCTTCTTAGTCTTGTCGAATAGACTGAATCATCGCTCTCCCGACTCTTCCTGTCCGAACGGATACTACATAGTGGTTTTGATGCTGCCGGCGCTCCTTTGGTCATGAAAGAAAATGGGCGACTCGTAGAACTCCAGTGTGAGTCTTTGGGCACTCGCCTCACCCGGAAAAGATCAGGAGAAGCTCGCGACTACAGCTTGCAAATTCGAATTCGAGAGCCCCGACATGAAACGGCTCCGAAAGTATGCCCTATAGAACTATCAAGAACGGACAATAAGTCAACCCCAGCTCAACAGGCGACCCCATAGAACAGCAGCACTGAGGACTCGGTAGAAAGTAGCCCCTCTGATACGAGCCAATGCTTCATAGAACTGCGACTTCTACTCCGCCATAGTTTTGAGACTAGTCGAGGTCAGCCATCGTCTTCAACCTCCCCGCAACCACCCTCCCCTACGGCCATCGTCGCGATTGCCAGTGACCACCAGACGGCCCCCGCGCCTCTGAGACGAGCTTGCCCGGGTGCGGCTTCGCTAACGGCCGAAGCAACTCATACGGTGCGAAAAATTTGTGCTAGTCTCTCAACAGATGAAACAATAGAATGACTTCCACCTCAGGTCGTTGTAAGAAGTGCCTTTGAAATCATTTGTTCTTGCTTTTTTTGATCCGCTTTCTCACCTCGATTTTCCGTGTACCGGCGGAACTCGACTGACACCGCTACAGTCTCGACCTCCTTCGCACCGTGATGGCTGGTCTTTCTTCTCTCGGCGCCTCCCGGTTTTCGGGCGTGGGCATAATCCGAACGGAACGAGCGCGCTGGGCCATCGGGGAAGCAGTGGCTTCTCGCAGTACGCTCCTTCTAGTCGTATGTGCTAGTTTGCTGCAATGTTGCGTCATTGCTGCTCAAACGGCTGATCAACAGCCCGTGGTGAAGGGGACAGAAGTCACCTGCAGAAACACTTCCGGAAATGTGCAAGCCAGCGTTGTGCTCAAGGCCGGAGGAACGCCACTCGAGTTTTCGTGTGTTGGCGAGAAGGATTATAGTCCAGCGGGGCTTGTCTGGCCGTCGGGAGGCAAAGCTGCCCCTCAAGTTTGCAAAGCTACAGGCTCGGTGACAGACTGTGAGAACCCCGTGTCTCTCTCGGATTTCATTCCTGGCGCCACGTATGACTGGGTTGAGAAGAGGGAGGGTGCCACCGTGGTCACGATTCCGGAAGATAAATTCCCTACGACAGAGCAGAAGTTTGCTGTTGGGTGTATTCACAAGGTGCTAACAAAGCCGCAAGATGGAGTCATGGAAGAGAAAGTAGCATACAGCTGTATGGTGACCGTGACTGTGGAGCCACCTTACGTGTCGGACAATATCGCAACCTGCTCATATCCTGACAACGTCGAGGCGAACCTGCCGGTGAAGCTGACACCTTCCAGGCGGAGTTTTCAACTTGAATGCGGCTCAGGGAACATTCCACAGCCTAGTCAGTACACGAAGGAGTACTGCACTGGCACAACAGTCAAGAATTGCACGCCTGCTCCTTACACCAATCTATTCACGGGGTACCAAGAAAGCTGGTGGAGCACATCTGACGGGACGGCCAACAACAACGGGAGCACACTGAAGTTCGAAATTCCCGAGAAGAATTTTCCTGTCGAGAGGAAGAACTTCCTCGTTGGTTGTGAGGCGTCCTCAGCTGACACCCCAACGCAGAAAAAGTACTGCAATGTCGCAGTGACAGTTGCACTGAAGGAAGGAAGCGCAGCGGGAGGGGCGTTAGCATCGATCCACGTGGGTGCAAGGGAGATGGGACTGGTTGGAATTTTCGTGCTTGCATCATGCTTCTTCGCCGGTTCATTTTAACAGCGGGGTTTTGACTAGACAGCCTTGCCGGTGACGATGAAGTCTCTCGGTAAATCGTTTTCCCGAAGAGTCTTAGCTAGCGTTTGACAGTTCTCTACAGAAGGCATCATCGCGCGGCCTGGTGGCTGCTGAGTACAACGGATAGGACTGACTGACTGGGGGTGGAAAGAGAAGAGGAAGAATGATGATGTTGCAGAGGGAGAGACTGAAAAATGAAGTAGCCGCGGTGGTGGGATTCTGTCAGTTTTTATGTCTTCTGTTTTGCTGGGGGGAGATTTGTCGGTTGGTATCTGTCAAACTATCTAAGCTTAAACACGATGCAGGCCTGGCTTTGACAAAAGTGGTGTATATTACAGCTGTTGCGCTGGTTGACTCGTTCGCCCGTGCTTTTTTTTTTCTTTTCATTCTGTCCGTCGCCGATGTTTGTATTAGTAAGTATAATTGTTTCAGCTATGATGAGGGAGCCTGTCTAAAGCGAAGGTATATACATGGAATTCGTATACCGAACCTTATAGGGAGTGTCGCCAGCAATCAGTCTCCCGAGGTGTATAGAGAAGAAAAGAAGGCGGGGCCCCCTTCGGGAAGACGGACGCTTTTTCTTTGCTCTTCTACCTGGCGTTCAACGCTTGATTTATGTGTTTCTTGAAGGGCTTTGTTCCAACAAGCAAATGGTTCATGCAGGAAGTAATAGTCCACCACATCATGGTGTGTTTTCGGGACGTAGTTGAACTGACGCATCTGCTGGTTCTTATGTGTGTCAGGATGTAGTCTCAGTTTCTATTCCTCTTTTTGGTTCTGCGGTCATCGACATTCTGTGAAATGGCCCGCTGGGATGGCGGTGCAGTAGGTTTGCCCGACTGATGAACCAGTCGTCATTTTCCATCACATCGGACGCAGGCAGATGGACATTAAGTGCGGCGGATAGATAACATGATTCCGCCTCTGTCTTCTTCAACTAGTTATTCTTTTTGATAACCCGGAGAGACAGGTGCCAGCGGGGAGCATGTGCTTCTTGCATTTTATCCCTTTTTCGGTTAAAGGAACTGAGTCGAAAACAGACGTCGGTTTTCCTGCGTTCATTGCCGTCCTAGAAGTGTGAATTGTTGATGCTGATGCCTTGCTTCCTTCCTTGCTTCCTCGCTTAGTCTCGGAGGTTCTCACATTAGCGGAAAGATATGTGCTGAAAGGGGGTGCACCCCCTTTCAGCACATATCTTTCTCTCACTCCCCGTGAGTGAGCGACGTTGTCGTTCATCGTCTGTGAGGGGAAAGCCCTAGTTACGGAGATGAGTTCGTACTGCCTTGACACACCTAGGATCGCGTCTCTTTGTCTCGATCGAAAACACGCCGAGGGGTGGTGGACTCTATCTGAGTCGTCATACAATCACAATGATGAGCAGTAGAAGGTTTTCATTCACTCAAGCTAGGTCAACAAAGAACTTCATAGCCTTTAGATCATCTGGAACCAGGAGAATATTTGACGGCAGTTTTCCTCCCGGGAGGCCAGGGGAATGAACTTCAGCGACGTATGTGGGCCCGGCGGCGATCTCGTCCTCAAGTTGTGATAAGGACGGCACCTCCTGCAAAATGCCCACAGACCAAAACAGAGATGCATTCTCTTTACAGAAAGATCTACAAGCGTACACGGCATATACCTGGAATAACCACCAGGCTACACATCATGTGCTTTTGGTTTGGCGAAAGTACTATATATATACTTACAGACATGAGACTCAGGTCACGTAGGTACCTATTTTCCTGTGTGGATGGGTGGCAGAATGATTGTATGCATGCATATACACACATAGAGAGAGAAAAGCGGAGACATTCAGGAGTCTGTCTCGACGTTTGCATGGCTGCAAAGACACACGGGAGGTGCTACACGTAACACCTTCGCTTCAGTTGCCCTGCTGTCCACCCAGAAGTTTCTATATACCGCCAAGATTCTATACAACGCCACACATACTGAACGCCACCACCGTCGCTGTCTTTATTTTAGTATGTTGTACGTGGAAGGGGTTTCTGAAAATTTCTGCCGTGTGTGTGGTATCATACGCCTGACTCCTCTTTTGAAAAGAAAGTCCTACCCCTTGCCTAGCCTCTGCCTACTATATCGTTTCTTTCTTACCTGTCTATACAGATGTATATACATCCGGAGGACTTGGTCTATATCGCCCTCTCAACTTTGAAGGCGTCATCAAGGTAATCCATGTCTCGCTTTCATATTGTGAAAGAAAACCGTAGAATACCATTTATACATCTACCCGAAGATGTATACGTAGATACATCTATAGGTGCGACATGCAAGAATGAGCTGCCTGACCTACATACACGTGTATGAGGGATTTGCCTATACGTCCTTGTAAACTGTTTTTTACCTCGACTTTATAGACATGTAGAATGCATGCGACGTTACAGAATTTGACACAGTCCACATCATTTGTTGACGGGACGGCCAAGATAGCGTTCAGCAAAGATAAGGGATTCCCTGTCCATGGAGACACGACTATGGGGCTCTGCCGGTGTACCCGGACGTAGTCTGTATATGCAGACAGTAACCAAAGGCAAGATAGTGGACCCACTTTGGTGCAGACAAAATGGATCAGCAGAGGTATGTGAGGGATAATATACATCTAGTGCTTTACACAGGAATACAATATCCCGATGAAGATTCAAGCAGTTAACCTATCTTTGCTGAGGTACCAGGTGTGCATACACCGGATGAGGACTAGGTGTATTGACACCCGATGAGGACTAGGTGTATAGACATCCGATGAGGACTAGGTGTATAGACACCCGATAAGGACTAAGATTATGAACACCGTAGAGCTCTACAACAAGAACAATGCCGCCCAAGTGCCGTGCACAACACGAGGCAAGAAGAATCAGGGATGCGAGGGAGAAAGAAGGAGGACTAGAGAAGGTTCAGTAAGCCTGGTCGTTTTTGATCAGGCCACGGAAGAGAAGGAATCGTCGGGTGGTGGAGAGACCACGTGAGAGGAACACAAGAAGAAAGTTGGGGTCTGCTTTAGTCCAAGATTCGGGTTCTATAGATCCTAGTAGGCCTAAAATCCACGTCTCTAAACTTTTTCCTTTTCTGCCCATCCTCTGTGCCCCCCCTTTCCTCTATCTATCTATCTAAGTCTTGGCGTATCTTTTCTATCTGGTGGAATCTGCCGGAGACAGGATCCTCGATCATGAGAAGAGACGACTCACCTGCTGGTAAAGCTGAGAGCGGTGCTTGATTCGTGGTCTCATACCGGACGAGCTTATATTCGGAGAGTCTCAACCGCAACGTCTGAGGTCGATAACGCTTTTCTGCTCCCTCTATCCCAAGGAAATAACTCAGTACACGTGCTCGGCGAAGCTGCCTCAACCGCACATTGTCAACCTACACAGACAAAGGACAGCCCAAGCATCCCACAGCCTAGCGATAGAAATCGCCACGGCGCCTCCAGATACTACGAAAGGTACCTTGAGAGGTAGATAGAAAGAAGGAAGAAAAAAGTGACAGAGGCAGAGAAACGCAAAGAACTCTACATCCGCAATGCTATCATGCGTATACATACATACATACACATACATACATATACATACATACATGCATACATATATACACATACATACATACAAACACACGTATATACAACAAGATGCATTCATGAATCCAATGTTCTCGAGCACATGTATACAGATATACAGGTAAACAGAATAGAGTTTAAAGGCAGATAGATACATCTACAGAGGGGTAACAAGGCTGGAGATAACTGGGCGGCACAAGTGGGCGATCTTTCGCAGTTGTTGAGGGAGAAGGGAAGAGCGAAAGAGTACAGCAAGAGGGAGTAGAAAGAAAAGAAACCCTAAAGATAAGAGAAAGGGAGAGGACTACCTAGTGGTTTGTATTTCTCTCTCTCTACTTCCGTCCTTGTCTCTCTCTGTCTCTAAGAAAAGTAGTGAGTGACAGGGGGGGTCGATGCTGGTGCTGTGAAAAGCAAAGCACGGAGAGATCTAGCAAAGAATCAGCAAGGAAGATGAGGAAAAGAAGGTCAAGATACAAACACCTGTGATGGTGTGATGGAGACCTGGCTTATTCAGAAAAAAAGGATGAGAAAGAGAAAGAAAGAGAGGAGAGACTACTACTACGAAGAAGAAGAAGGCGCATGCATTAGACGACGTGCGTACAGTTACGGCACCTTCCATTTTCTTCAGGCCGACAACTTCAACTCCTCCTGGATCAAATAACTCTTGGAATTCTTCTTCTCTTGTATCTCCATCTTCATCTTCTGTTTCTTCTTCTTCTTCTCCTTTCATGTTGTCTTCTTCTTCCTCCTCATCCTGTCCTCCCAAGAACTCTAGGCTGGTTTTCCTCTCGTGATCCTCAATCCTCTCCGTGTCACTTCTGTCTTCTCCTTCCTGTTGTCCTCGTAGCTTTCCCTTTTTCTTGCCTAGGTTCCTACGGTGTTTGTCGCGACGAAGACGATGAAGTCTCATCGATCTTCGCAGCTCAAGAATCCGTCTCTTTCTTCTCTCTAAAGCTTCTGATTCATTACAAGGTTCGTCATAACTAAAGAAGTCTTGTATGGACCGTAGAAGACTTGGGTTATCTACGACAAGAACGATGTCCACATTGAAGATTTCCACAAGCCGTACAATAAGGGATAACCCTGCTTGAGGGGGAGCATTGATAATGAGGCCTGAGGCAGCAAGAAGTCTTTGTAGATCTCCTTCTTTCTCTCCCTCTTCTTTCACAAGACTTTCTCTTTCTTGAAGATTCTCAGCAAAAGCTAAATACACAGAACAACTTAAGCACTCGCATAACCACTCAAACAAGGCCGTCGAATACACCCCAGCTGCTCCAACCCCTACGCCACCCCCACCTCCTCCTTCTCTTCCTGATGGATGATCAAAGCCACCGCCTGGCCCTGACAGAAAGAGGTCGTTAGAATTCAGATGAAGTTCTCCCGAAGAAAACAATCGTGCGAAATCATTCGATTCAAAGGATGAAAGAGATGAAGAGGACGAGGAGGAAGCATCGACTCCCCCACCGATGGCGGTAGTAGGCACCGTCGCAGAAGACGTAGAAGACGGGCTATCTGTTCTTCCATAGAAGAAAACAAGAGGAAAGCTTGGCTCTGCTGTGAAATCTAAAGACTCCAGAACGACAGCTCCAATACACCCTGGAGGGATATGCACTTGGGGTTTATCCGTACTCCCTCTGAAAAAAGCAACACAAAGAATGATATATAGCTACCTTCAAATTGACTCTTCTCTTCTCCAGGGGCCACGCCTAGTATCAGCCATAGAGAAATCGATGGTGCTGACTGGTCAATACGTAGTGATCAGGTATCGAACCCCAGCTCAAAGACCGACGAGTTCAGTACAATACAGAGCGACAGGTGGTGATCTAACCCCGGTAGGTGGAGTCTACACATGGAAGACGAAAAGCTTCGAAGAGATCCGTCTTTCAGGTATCTCTCCTCTTAGAAAAATGAACCCGTTCGCACGTAGAGGTGGAGAGGAAAAAGATTTCCATATAGTCGCAATGGCAGAAGCCAAAGAAGAAGAGAGACTTCCGTAACCTTTTAGTTAGCGTCTTGGACTAAGAGAGAAACTTAGAGGGACAGAGAGAGATGGAGAGAAACCGTCACAGCTGACCCGTTCATCACTCCTGTATTTCTCCCTCTCCTGAAAGTCCTATTCTTCTGTTTGAGAAAGGTGATATGTTGCTGTGAAGAGCGGAGCTGTGTGTGGATATAAAGATGGTAAGAAGACCAGAAAGACGAAGATTGTCTACACTTGAAAGCGATCGTCTGATTTGCATTTCTGACACGGCTACAGGGTGATTCTATAGGGGAGAGCTACACATACAGAAGGATACTCAAAGACAACTGCAGACAGGTGGACAGGAGGTTACAGACCCACACCCGCAAGAATGCTGTCCTATTGCAGATATATATATAGATATACATGAAGTCTACACATATGTATAGTATAGGTATATGTATGTATCTGCCTATAGCGCGAAGAGAGGGAGAGGTAGAATCTAGGTGGAATCGAAAGAGAATGATAAGAGAGAATTGTGAAGTGTACGTGCCTGTGCATAGGAGGACAGAGATACGAGAGGGTGAGTGAGAAACACGTTAAAAAACACCGACAAGAACAAGAAGAACCAAAGCCATGACGGTAGAAGGCTGAATACAAAGGAGAAGAAAAGAGAGAGAAAAAGACTTGTTTCTTCCATCGTCTTCTTACCTTGGATCAAGCTCAATATACGTAGGTACCCAGCCACTTCGAATCGCGTAGTTCCCTAAGGTCATACAAATAGAACTCTTGCCGCTACAACTGCTTCCTACAACTAAAACCTGAGAAACACACACAAACGACGCCTCCCCAGACGGCGTATCAAACCCCTCTCAGTTAACCGTTCTAACCGTCCTTAACCGTTCTATCTCTGGCTAAGCTGGAGAAAGCCGCAATCTGAGTGACTCTGCATCACCACCACCGCCGCCACCGTTACATATGTATATACATATATATAGAGAGAGAGAGAGAGCGGGAGACAGACCTCTGCGCAACAAGGATAAACTCTTCTTTATTCGAGAAGAACACAAGAAAGAGAAGAAGAAGAAGAAAAGACTCAAGTAGCTTGCTGGGTTGTCTCCCGGACCCTCCAACCAGTCCTCTTTCTCTGTCTCTTCGCTTCTCTGTTTGACTAGCATTGCAGCAGAACAGCCGGGGTGCATCTTATAGTTGCAGTGGCTATGGAGAGAAATGGAGAGGAGCGAGGTGAAAAGTTCGTAGGAGATTTCAAGCTGTCTGTATATCATGCTAAACGGTGTATGGCCGCTTATACGATGTAAGACGACAAAGCTAGTATATCTCATCACGCATGCAGAGCGAAGGGACGACGTAGAGTGGAGCCGACGCGTCGAGAAGTGACTCTCCGACAAGAGGAATGAAGAGACGAGAGAGAGAGACGAAAAAGACACCAGCGAGAGAGAAAGAAAGAAGGGAAGCTGAAGAAGAAACAACAGGGAAACTGATAAATACCCTGGGGCCGAGAGATCTTCGTAGAGCGGCAATCTGTCGACGTGCGTCAAGCACCGCAGATAAGGCCAGATACTCCTTCATCGCCGGATTGCTTGCCGTATATTCCTGCAAAAACACAGGAAGAATGACTGAGCCGCTGTCTCTTCATTCTTCATATTTGGGCACGTATGCATAACTTGAGATGGCTGATGTATAGATCACGTAGGACCCCGAGGCTGGAGTATACACATATACCTATATATGTATCGGTGTGTCATAAGTCTAACAGTAGCTACATACACCTTGCTTGGTTCTCCTATAGCCAAGCCGTACCCACAGAGAAGGAGTGCATATACGCCTATACACATCTATAGTATACTTTACCTCTATGCGCCTACATCAGCGTAAAGATTCCATTGAACCACATTGCTGTTCAATCTCTCTCTAGAGATATGCATATGTATGTATGTGTGTCTGTATGCACGAATATGTATGTATGTATGTACGTACGTATGTATGTCTACCTGCTGAAGAAGACCTCCGGAAAGTGTTCTATTTCTACATGATCTTCATTCATACCTCCTTCATCCCTGGGGAGAAATCGGCTCCCTGACACAACAGACGGAACTTCAGCATGACCCCTTGTAGAGAAACGCACGGAAGTATGACCATTCACATGAACGGCCTTCTTAGAGTCCGTAGATTTCCATCTTGAACTACAAAGACCCTTCCTCCAGCTCTTAGCCCATCTCATCTTCTAGACTCCTGTCTTGCTTTCTCTCTTAGCTGCTATTACTTACCTGCTGGACACGTCCCCTCAGCTGGAGTGTACATCCACCCCAAGAGAAGACCGCCAGGCGGCTACCAGGGAGGAGAGGATATTCGACATCTGGAAGTAATTCTGATCCAAAGATCTCCGCTGTTCCGGGAAGAGCTCCGCTATTAATGCGGCCGTCTTCACTACTATCTGGGTTCTTCATCGGATAGCTATGGCCACTACTACTACTACTCGAGTCATCTTCGCCACCTCCTGCTCCTCGCCCGCTGTTCACCTCCCGGGGATGAGGAGAGTCAGAAGGTAGGAGCTGCCAAGGAAGACACGTTGGAGAAAGAGAAAAACAAGAGGGAGAGGAGTAGACAGATAAGCATCCATGGAAAAACACACACATGGAGAGAGATAGATATGTACAAACACACCATACATAGAAACACAGATCTACAGATACAGACATGCAAGACACATATACATATATACAGATAGATAAATACATAGATTAAAGATAGATAGAGAGATAGACAGATAGATAGACGACAGGCAGATAGATACATAGGCACATACACATAAACTACTCAACTACATAAACACACGTGGTGGTGTATGGTACCGATGGCTAGCAACTTGCCTAACTATAAGCAGCCTGAAAGAAACCATCACGAGCGCACCATGTAGAGACTCCGACCTTCTCCATATAGCCACTGTCTTTTGTCCCAGCAGTTCTGCGTGATTGCTGAGAAACTTTTCCCGTTGTTTGATCTTTTTTGACGACATACACTTGGGCCCCTCCTTCTCTCCGTTTTCTTCTCTCTTGTGACATCTATCTCTCTCTTTCAAATCTTTCCTCTTTTTCCTTTTTTCTCCACACACGTCGCGTGAATCTCCTCTGTCATCTTCTTACTCTTATAAGAGTCGAGGCGTCTGTAGGTCTAGCATCTGCACCTGGAGGTGCGACTGTGAGATCGCGTTGATTTTCTTCCAGGACCAGACGTAACTCAGTCATAGGCTTGAGTGTATGTACACGTACAGCCGCACAACTCCCCCTCCCACTACTTCCGCCCCCTGCACGACCTCCCTGCAGAATTCCATGAGCTGTCGCAGCCCCAGTGACATCTCTCCCGGCTCCTGCCCCACTGATAAAACCGGAAGAAGAAGATAAAGACGAAGAAGATCCTTTCCCCCATCCGCCTCCTCGATTTCTTCTTTCTCCTGCGTTCTGTTGTTGTGATCCTTGGTGTCCCGACCGAAGTGGATGATGATGCACTTTACCTCCCCCTCCTCCTGCAGAAGCAGCATGAAATCTCGTTTCTCGGCTTGAACTTCTCCCTTCTCCACGTGACGAGACATCCCCTGAGTCGCCTTCTCCTTCTCCCCTTGACCCGTTTAATAGAGTCGATGAGGAAGAAGATCCGGTACGAGAAGGATAAGATCTTGAGGGGGGCTGATGTGTAGGATGGTGTCTGTCGCCCCCTCGTTCTTTTCTCTCTGTTGACATAGGATGTCTGCCTCCCCGTTGATGTTCTCCCGAAGGACGAGGAAGGCTTCCGTTCTGATGCGAAAGAGATCGCCGGGAAAATACTTCTGAAGAGCCAGGAACAGAATGTGAAGGGATCAACGGTTCCCCGCTAGGATTCCCACCATCTTCTCTTGGGTTCATATAGAAGGGTGGTACAGAAGGGGCGCCTTGAGGTGGAACCCCAGGGGGGAGAAAAGGATGGGCTGCCATGTCGAGGCTGAAATGTCGAAGAAGAAAGGTCTTCGACGAGATGAGTCTGATGTGATGTCGCTAGCTCCCTCGGAAAGGGAGGTGAAGGGAGAGGAACATGTTCTAAAACAGGAAGAGAAAACGAAAGGAAGAAATGAACAACAGAGAAAGGCGAGGGAGAAGAGAAAAGGAAAAAGGCAAAGGATGTCTCTGCGAGGGAGATAGGTGGTTTCCTAATGAATGTCTGAAGAAAGAGCGAGCTTCACATTTGTCCATCTGACAAAGAAGACATAGTTGTAGACCTCTCTCTATCACCATCTAGGTATTGGCTGACAGAGAGGAAAAAGAGAGAGTTGTAGGCCTATCTCTTTCGCCATCTAGAGAAATGCGATGTATAGTAACTCTCGTTCGCAAAGAGATAAAGATGATAATGAAGCGAGTTGGAGGACGATAAGGAGGAGGTGAGGAAGAACGGAAAGCGAAGAGACTGAAGAAAGAAGAAATCTTTTTCCTTATGGCGACGTATGATCGTTGAGAAGAAGAAGAAGACACATAAGAACAACAGGTAGACAGAAAAATGAGAGAGAACTTGAGGGAAGGGGAAAAGAAAGAAAGGCCAAGAAAACAAGATATGAAGGAAAAGGAAACAGCGACACAGGAGGAGGGATATGAGGTGCACATACACCCGAGATTGAGTGTCGATGTAGACACTGAGATTTTCGAATAGACTGACTTAGGTTTTTGCTTCTTGCTATCCTCTGTCCTTTCTCTCTTGGGTTGTTCATGAGATTGCAGCGACGACGCTGGGCGCATGCGAAGAACTGGAGTCTCAATGCAGTAGGGCAGGAAAGACGCCAAGGCGAAGAAAGAGAAAACAAGCTCGCTCCACAGTTGAAGAGAGAAGAGAGATCTCACCAAGACGAGAGATGCTTCGACAAGGAGGAGCGATACAGAACAAACGGCGTCAAGAGGGGAGATGGGAAACGACACACGAGAAGAGAAGAAAAAAGAAGAGCACGAAACCAGAAGGGAGTGCAAAAAGTCCGAAAGGAAAGCGAAGTGTCCTATCTATATCCCAGAAAGTCCTGGAAATTTTTTCTTGGTACATAGATCTTCTCTTCAGTTTTGCTTGGCTTGTTCGAGTTTTCCTTCTGAGGAAGACACCTGCATGCAAGGAATGGAGAAAGAGTATCGACAGAGTGACACACTAGTCTCTCTCCAGACACCTTTTTGAATCTCTCTTCGATGTCCTATAGAGAAGGTGCTTATTCCTTTCATCTGACATCTCCGTGTCAGGTGAATGGAATTAGCACCTTCCTTTTTCCTCCGTCGTAGCTTCCTCTCTCGACCTAAATAAGCTCTGAGAAAGGAGGAGAGATGCATGCGTCCGTACATGGGAGAAGACTCTGTTGAGGGCACATCTCAGATTGCCATCTTGGTCTCCATTACGGAGGAGACGCAACTCGGGAGGAGAAGGAACGTCTCTCTAGGCTCTTATGGGTGGTTTTCTTCGCGTCTGTCGTAGCAGGAGACAAGGAAAGAGATCTCATTACAGGTTTCATTCAGGTTCATTTTTGAAACGAGGAGAGAGAAGCCGGCTGTCCGGCGGCACGTATCTCCGGAGAAAGAGATATCTACGTAGAGTGAGGAACAGTAACGTACCCGGTGCACAGAGAGACAACTGATTTGCGAGTTTGAGTGAGATGATTAGGTAGGTACGCTTCCATACCTGCGTATGTCAGGGGCGACCACGACAGAAGACACGTATCAGAAGTCGATCTGAGGTCTCCCGATACCCTTGGTTGTTTCCATATCCCCCTGTATTTCAACCACCGAGTCCTGCTCCTGCATAGCCATTCCTTGCTCATCGATCTATGATCATGACAGGATATTCTTTCCGTCCGATGTACTACTGTTTTGAGGAGGACACCAAAGAAAAGAGGTCCGACTTCCTTGGGCGGGTCCTGTGCCTCTCCCCGTGGTATCCTCGTCTCGTTGGCCGCACCACGACGTGCTATCGAAGAAAGTATGGAGTTCAGATTCCTTAGTTCGCCAAACTCAATGAACGAGGGTTCGATTTCTTTCTTCTCTATTGGCTACCCTTTGCCGTTTCGTACGGGATGATATTCTTCGCATGCACACAGCTCCAGTTTCTCTCACACTTCAATCTCTCTGTGGCGCGCGACACTCGTTAGATGCCTGAAGCGTACGATACAAAGATAATGAGGACATGCATACATACATCTTGTATGATCTAGCCCACTTCTCCCTCCTCTCTCGACTGCTTCCTTCTCTTCAAACAAGTCGGTCCTTTTTGCCGGCGTATCCTTTCTTTCTCCGTCTGTTATCGGTTTGAGTTCACTCTCCCTCCCTGCAAGCAACTCAAGCCGTCTCCTTCCTCCTCACAGGGGTAGCCCACCTCCCCCACTTGGTCTCTCATCAAAGCCTCCAGGAGGGACGTGTTTCACAAAGGCCGTCGGTCGGCAGATGTGAGTATGCTCAAAAATCCTCTGTGCGTGCTCGTTGTAGCAAGAAAAGCGAAGAGGCCAGCTGGAGCATGAAATGCTTTCCGTACATAGGTGACATGCGGAAGCGCGTTCAACCGACCCTCTGCCGTTTCGAGTTTTCGTGAAGAAGGCTCCATTCTCTAAAGGCGTTAGTTAGGATTGATGGTATGCGCAAGAAAGTCTGCTTCTCTCTTCTACTTCTCTAATTCGACAACGGATGATATCCTTCATAAGGCAGTTACTATATATGGTAGTAGAGGTCGTTAGCTAGGGTCATATCGTTTGCGACTACGGTAAGGCATCTCAGTGACTGTCAAACGAATCCTCTTCTACTCTCTTCTTGTATATATATATAGAGAGAGAGTTCGGTCGATGTATATGCACGGAGGATGCGTGTACAAATGATCACCATCCGAGTGGTAAGAGACCGTCGTCAAAACACGTGCTTGACTCCCAGGTGTTTTTTTCCGCTTGGCTTGAACAATCCTTATGCCTCCGGCACAGTAAAGAAAAAACTTCACAGGAAATCGCCATAGAAACACCATCACATCATACATGTATCATAGCGCAGGGAAGTTTCCAGCGGTTCACCATCCATCTACTATGAAAGACATGTAGACATATGTGCAGGATAGACTGGAGATGCTTCTAGAGTCCATCATCGTAGGGTGGGGTTTAGCATGTCTCGTCACGTACCCCCCCCCCTACTCTTATATAAGGCGAGACTTTCGCGTGTACTCCAATCTGGGTATCTTCCCTACATCCTTCCCCCCTTCCCTGGTGCCCAACATCGCTGAGCTTGCACCGCAGCACGCTCGTAGAAGATCATCGACCTCCATCTCGAATAGAAACACTGTCATCCTTCCTTTATCCCTGCATGTACGAGGATCACCAGACAGTCCCGGAATGGTGAGGACCTCATCTTCTCTTACAAAAGAAATAGAACAGGAACGAAGAAGATGACTTGAGTTATGTAACATTCCACACATACAAGTTCTATTTTTTCACTATCTCCTTCTCTCGTGAGATAAATCACCCATGCATCGATATCTATATATATACATATATATGGAGTACTAGAGGATCTGCTATCGGAGAAGGGTGAGAAGACTCAAGCCATACCATGAGGGAACCCTGCATACATCGCTGAAATTTGAAACCCCTCCTCTTCCACACGCATAATGCACGTCCAGATCTATCCATCTATATGCACGGTGGGGTGTTGTGTGGGTGTGTGTATGGTATAGGGAGGGTGATGAAGACATCAGCAGCCTGCTTTGGCATAGAGGTAGACGTATAATGGTAGTGAACTCGACTTCTCGAGTCGAGTTCACTACCATTATATCAGTTTGCATACAGTTCAGGTAAATAGGAGTCACATGCGTAATGGGTGTATGTACAGTGTCTAAGAAGCGCACCAGGAGCGCTGAGGGGAAAGGGAAGAAGACGGGGTTCCTCCTGGTATTCGTATACGAAGACAAAGAAGATGAGATAACATGAAGAGTTTTCTTGAAAGAAGAAAAGAAAGCATGAATCTCTAGGCGGATATGTTCATAAACCGATACTCCCGCATTCAAGCAGAAAGTTTCTTGTGCTGAAACACATTACCAAAGAAGAGGACCAAGGACGACAGACCAGACCCCTCTCCTAGCCCGGGGCCCTCGCCTACGTAAAAGAACGATACAGATGTATAAACACAGGTAGGTAGAGATACAGTTACTACACAGAGAAAGTATATGTATGTGTATGTACAGCTCTACAGAACCGAGATGTATTCTGTCTTCCCCCTGCCTATGCTTCATCGATGAGAGAACTTGTTCGCTATCAAAAGATTGAGACTTCGAAACCTCTGCATTACAATCTTAATTCCGAACTTTCTTCATTTCCCCCCTCTTCTTATATTCGAGAGATAGCTTTATGAAACTGTAACGATTTTTACGGTTGACGGCTTCAAGGGAGGTAGGCACCTACCCCACGTCGAGCGACACAACAGTTCACTCAGATAGAAGACAAGCAGAGAAGAGAGCCCGGTGGGTAGAAGAAGTCGATTCTCAGTCTTTCCATCACCTTCTCATCTTCTTTCTTTGTATGCTCTTAGAAGATAAACAGTCGATGTACGACAGTAAATCATCAGGCATTGAGCTCGGGCCAATCTCCCTCTCTCCCCTGCTTCACTCGACGCCTGTATCATGAGTGATCCGTGGTACCTTTATATTTTGTTTTCAGGAGATGAAACGGACACTGAGAGGTCTCTCTTGTCCTTTTCTCGTGTATATACATCTATATTGTTTCTCTCTGTCTCCGGGGCGTCTCTCTCTCGTATCTCTCTTTCCTCTTGCTACTACCCCCTCCTCTCCTTCTCCACCATCAAAGCGATCTCCCGTCATAACTCCCATCTCCTCCATACATCGCGTACAATAGAAGACAAAGAGCCTTCTCCATCTCATAGAGACAAAGTATATGCTGATATACAGATATAGACAGAGATCGTCTTGTCTATGAATGTGATGGACTCTGTCTAAGAAGGAATCGCAAAAGAATCGAATTGTCGTGAGAATCTCACTCAAGATTTCAGACTTCCTGCTCCTCCCCCTCCGGCAACTCCACACAAGGCATTCATAGGAGCATGACGGGTATGCGGATTTCCGGCCAAAACTCCGCTTCTCTTTCTGCTATCTCCTCCCCCTCCGAAATCTCCTTCCGCACCTCCATCTCCTACTCCATCGGTCGATTCACCTGCCTGTCTCATCCCCCCAGACTCCCCTGTAGAGCTCTCCCCTTCCGTAAGACTCCCCGGTTGTGCACCACCTGCTGAGTTAGAAGAGCCTCCTGACGTGCTGCTGTGACTTGCCTTTGTGGATGATGCCACATGAGGTGGGTGGCTCCCCTCATGAGTCGATCCGACAGGAGGAGGAGGAGAAGAAAGAGGTGCACTTCTCTTAGACGGGGCACCACCACCTGGAGAAGAGGAATGACTCGATGGTAGGAATGTTGGACTACCTCGACTGTTTTCTTCTTCTTCATCTTCATCCGTTAAAGATCTGGTGGCACAGGGACATGAAAGCAAAGACTAAGGCATCATCTCTTTGATGAAAGAAGAAAAATCCTGCTCCACATGTGACCGAGAATGAAGAACGCGGGACTCGTACATGAGGTAAGAGATAACCCGTGCTTCTTCCACCCTTCGATCAAATCGAAAGCTATATGAGGCATACAGAAAAGATCCTCAAGAAACGCTCGTTTCATCGTTCTTACTGTCAATTCAGAGATAGACAAGATCAGACGAGTGTTTTACCGTATATGTACATCTATCTACATAAAAAGGGCGAGTCCTCCTTTCCGCTTGAGATATCGATAGCCTACTAGACGTCTGGGAATGTCTCGACTCCAGTTTAGGAAACCCAACCCGAGAGAATAGATGAGCCATTTATAAGTCATCATTCATATATAATTATCTCAGTCCCCCTCTTACCTCGATTGACTCTTATATCTTTCCATTCTTACATCTTGATTTTCATCGTCTGAACGTCTCCTGCCTCCTCCCCCAGATATCTGCGCCCCTCCTCCTCTCCCTATCCCGCGCATTCCCCGTCCCCCTCTTCCTGGATGACGATCTCTCATATCCATGACTCGGCCCCTTGGAGGAGGGGGAGGAAGAGGAAGAGGGCCTGCTGGTGAAGGGCCTCCTACTCCTCCTGCGCCTTCTCCTCTGCCTATCATTCTTACTCCATCTTCTTCGCTTCCCATCCCTCTATTCCCTACCGGGCCCCCTCCTCGTGTTGCATCACCACCTCCCCCACCTCCGCCTCGACCTCCACCACCTGCTGCTCCTCCCCCCCGTGACATCTTCGATCCTCTTCCTCCCCCGAACGGAGATCTACTTGTGCTTCTATCTGACCATCTATCCCCACCTCCTCCTCTTCCTAGCCGCAATCTTCTATCTTCTCCCCCTCGATTGTTATTCGGACCTCCAAACGGCTGCGGTCCCCCTCCTGGCGATCCATGTGACGATGACATCCCCGTCCACTTCGCCCCGG
>NW_027153542.1:26569-35579 GCF_002600585.1 Cystoisospora suis
CGACGACCTCCCCCCCCCCCAAAAGGTCGGTGTGGAGAAAGGCCTCCTCGTCCTCCTCTCTCTTGTCCACGTCTACTATGAGGAAGAGGAGGAGAGAAAGACGGAGAACGACCACTACCCCCACCCCCACCAGGGCTAAGGCTTCGACTGAAATCGCCTCCCTTACCATCCCTTCGAGGTCTTCTTCTAATGTCGTCACGGCCTCTACCTGGAGGGGATCTATTGCTATTAAGCCTCCGAAATCCTCCTGTCTCACGTGACGAACCAGGCCGAGTAGGAGACGGCGATCTCGAAGACGATGAGAAACGTCGCGAGGCCCTCAAATGCTGGCTTGGGGCAGGTCCATTTGGTTGCTTGTCTTGACCGGAAGTTAGAGGACGACGAGGAGAACGCGAGGATGAACTTCTTCTCCTGCCTGCTCTGCCATCAGAAGGGGTGGGTGGGTGTCCTGCGCTCCCTCTCGGCACACCAGGAGATGGAGACCCGCGGAAGCCTCCTCCTCTTACTGACCTTGGCTTCTCTTCTTCTCTTGACTGCCCGAGAGCATCACCTTCAAGAGGACCACGAGGACTGATATCGTCTAAGCTACGCGACAAAGACCGATGGCTAGATCGCTTCTCCTTCCCCCCCCCATAACCCGAGTTCCCTCCTCCTACTATATCTGCCTTGTCTATAGATATACAGCCATTCGCAGGACCCCTCCCACCTCCCTTCACAACAGAATTGGTGTCTTCGCCACCAGGAGGAGATTTCTTCGTTGCACCCCCACTGCTATTATGGCTCGTATCTTCAGAATGCTCTCCTCTTCCCGGGTAGCGACCATTTTCATGAGGAGTCGTCTTCTGATCGCCATCTCGACGTGTTCCCTCTTGTTTCTCATCTCCGTTGTCATCTTCAGGCGTTCGGCTTATACTCCGATACTTCCCTGTTGAAGCGTCTGGACCTCCTCCACTCCGAGAAGCGGAACCAAGAGGTGACGGGAGAGGGTTCTGCGCATCACCACCCTGGCCTCTACTGTTACCACTGCCTCTCCGTCTCTCGTCATCTCTCTCTTCATCTCGACTTTTTCTTTCTCCTCTTATCCCCCCACCCCTCTCAGGGCTTGTTTTGGTTCTCGATCGTCCTGGAGACATTGGCCGTCTTGAAGGAGACCCTCCTCGAGATTTTCTCCCTCTGCCTTCATCTCGATCGATGCTCCCTTTCTTTGAAGATCGACCTCCTCGGTCCAGGCTGTCTCGTCGTCGTGAAGGTCCTCTCCCACCTACCCGAGAAGATCCAGGGCTGTCATTTCTTCTTCTTTTGCTTCCTCCACGACGAGGAGAAGAGGGACTTCGTCCTCCTCTTCTCTTTCCCCTACGATCTAAGCTGCTGCTCCTACTCCCCTCGTCTCGACCTCCTCGAGAGGGACGTCGACCTGAAGAGCAAAAAGAGCCACAAGTTAAAAGGAACCTACCATAGCCTCTCCCAAGTAAGCGAAGACGACAAACCTCCGCATATGTCAAACGCACCATCGGATACACACACATTTCGCTGGCTTACCGGGGACGCGATGTGTTGGAGAAAGACAGAGAGATTCGCCACGGGTCTTCTTCCCCTCCCTACTTACCTATACGCACTCCTACATACACGTATGTATGTATGTATAGCAGATAGATACGCTTAGTTATATCTGTAAGACGTACTTGGAGTGTCCTCGTATTCTTTCAGATTCTCGGTGGTGGTTGTGAAAGTCTCTTTCTTTAACTGCGACACTTCTCCGGCGATCTCCGTCAGCTGACACATGACGTATGCACATGTGTTGACCGTACAATACATATCTGGATCAGATGTACGCAAATTTCGTTTCTTCCGCACTTCACCACAGATAGTACATACATCTATGTATATACATCCTCCTATGCATGCATGCTCATTCTCCCAGCTCTGCTAGTCGTCATTTTGTCGACGTACGCTTGAGAAGCAACCATCGAAAGAACTGCATTACCTTGTATAAGAACAACGCGTCTCAATCCTAGAGGAGACAGCGAGAAACATACATGTACCACGTATCTACCTATCTATCTACCTCTATATCTACATCTCTATCTTCTCTATCTACACCACCCATGCATACCTCCCCACCTAGTGTATCTATCGATATCACTCCATCTGTCTATACCTATCTTTACCTCGTCTAAATATCCCCTATCCCCTCACGTCCGAGAGCTCAACAATGAGAGCTGATCCCCCCCCGTGACAAATCTGTCCCTAACCTGATACAGAATTCTCTCTCTGTTGAATGTCTATGCCTGCCTAGGTGATCACATCCAGTAAAAAGAAGAAATCTCGAGGAGTCGCAACTCCATCCCAAGAAGATGTAGGAGGGATCTCCAGAGGTTTCATGCCTCCTCAGCCGCTCCTCCTGTCCTTGTGTATTAGGTAACAGACATCAGACACTCGTCAAAAAAGATGTCTCTATGATATAAATCGCAACATAGTGAAATCGAGGGAAGGCTCATCTTACCTCTACTCCGACTATGACCTCTTCCTCCATCTCGGCTCCTATAAGAAGACTTGTCCTTTGAGGAAGACGAATAGCTTCCCTCCGAGCCCTTCCCTCCTGAGGGTTTCTTGACCCGGTACTTCTCTTCAATATCCATTTTCGCGTACTTCACATCCTTTAACTTCTCCTTCAGTTGTTCCTGTTGAGCTTCTGCTGGCTGTTGCTCCTTAAGTACAGCGAGAATAGGCGGAGAAGGGACGTCAAACAGGACCCCATCAGGATCGCGGAAGTCCACAACAGACTGAGACTCCTTGATACTAAAGAAGAAAGAAACAGCGGCCGACAGACACACACCGCCATCAACATGTTGAAGATCGAGCGAAGGCTGCAAAGTATGAAAAACCAGTCTCTACCTGTCTCTTCTCTACACTATTCCACATACACAATTAGATCTATACATTCCTCACGAGATGACCGAAAGTCAGTCAGATGAAACAGGCAGGCAGTGAGTGACCCTCATTTGAGCTTTGTGCTCCCCGGTGGTTTCCTCACAGATAAACACCCCACACCAACACACTTGGAAGTGTATCGTCTCGACTGAAAGGGTTGATTGCCCCGAAAAGGACTCAACAAGAAAGACAGGCAATTCTTCTCTAACTAAAGAACGACACAAATAGGCAGGCCCAACTGTCTCCCTCAGTCCCCTCTTCTTTCATAAGAAGCAACCCAAACAAAAAGAAAGACCCCAACCACAGAGAAAGATAGGCCAGTTTCTTACGTTAGAACAAACTCATCTCCAATGGGTTTTTCATTCATTCCCAAAACAAATTTCGCTTCTTCCGCTGTTTCATATTCGACGATGGCATACCTGAGTGTATATACACCCCACACAGACAAATACAGAAGAATCGGGACTTCTCTCTTATCAAAACAAGATCACAAGTCTAGCAAGAAACATGCTTACACTGACCTACCACTACTACCTATGCAAGACAGACAGCGAGGCTCCGGTGTTTACAAATTCTTGTATATCTATATATATGAACTCAACGGAATATCTGTCTATGTATCTACCTCTGTCTATCTATGTATGACACGCGAATAAGAAATATCCATCTATCTCCATCGAACTATCTCTACATGTATCACACACGAAAATGAGACTGGGCGCGTAGTCCGAGTAGACATTCCCGCACAGCGTGTACAGCACCGCAATCGCCCATCTATCTCTTTCTCTCTTTGAAGGTGAAGTGAGGATGGAGCAAACGCCCCATCGTGCAAATCTGAGCGAAATGAGAGAAGAAGAAAGATCTATATCTTTAGCTTCGTCACGAGAAGATGAAGGCCCTTGCCGGAGCGTGAACTACTCCAAGACGTTAAGCGAGATGAAGAGAATCACTAAGGAGAGAAAGAATGGAGACACACAACGGTGCCCCAACGGCTATTTTCTTTCTCTCTCGTCTTGTTTACTTGGTTTTCTTTTCAGCATGTTGACCTAATCGAAGAGCTGAGATCTTGCCGAAGTCTTTCAGAAGAAGACGGAGCTCTTCCTTCTCGTACTGAGAAACAAAAGCCACACAACGGCCAGCGAAAGCAAACGGTGAAAGGAGATACTCAGGAGCGGACCCACCATCGATTCTTTTACGTGACGGCCGGTGTGTAAGGAATGCGAGGAACGAATAGCTAGGATGATGATGCTGATGACTTGCCGGAAGACTAACTGAAAGAAATTTCCAGGAAGCCTCGAAAAACACGAAGGCCTCCATGGCACATCGCTTTCATAGCCTCACACACATCTATCTTTAGGTGTCTGAGAAGACATGAACTTCTACGACACAAATCTGTCATCCTCTGACCTTCGCCTCCATATGTATCTATCTACCTATGTAAACATATAGGCCAGTCGATATAGACCGCCAGCACATACAGCATGAACAGTAGGAGAGAAACTTTCTTTGCAGATTCATGACCTCCGTTTTCCACCTGCCACGATCATACAGATACGTACACGGCAATGCAAGAGAAAAAGCAGGCAAAAGCAGTTTAGCGAGACGTGACTGTACCTCATCAGGAAAGCTCTCAATGAACAGAGTCCTGGCTAACTGTTGTCGTTCTGTTTCTTTATGCGGACATCCATTAACAAGCGATGCTGCTGCTGGGAGAATTCCGCCTTCTCCTGCCCCTATTGCGACGCCAATGCCGAGCTCGGACTTCTTCTTTTCTGCTAAGATCTTTGCTTGAAGGGCAGCAGCTTGAACGGCCTGTATCCATATCACACAGACACAGGCATCTCGAATAGAAAAAAAGCATGAATGGATCTCGCTACCTGTTTCACCTGAGGAGGAGCCGACAAGACTGCAGAGTTTAGAAGGAAGGAGCAAATATAGAGAGGGGGGGTATAGAACTCTCACAAAAAGAAACAGAGGTGGCATCAGACTGAAACCTCGTGAACCCTGCCTGGTACTTGAAGAAAAAAAGGGGAGATGCACAGGGCCTCCAGCAAGAAATGCCGACGATGAGAGATCAGGACATTGCGAAGGCCACTAGGAATCGGGGAAAAGAGAAGTCGGGAGAGACACAAACACGAAGACTCTTGAGAAGAAACCACCTACTTGGGACAGTCACAACGGCTTCTCCACAAAGGTATATTGGTTCGAAGACAGAAGACAATGACACCCTGGGTGTCACCTCATACACTATCTACCCCTGATAGACTTCAACATTTCCCGCCAACTGACCGCCTCCTCGAGGAGAAAGCGCCGTCTTTCTCCTCGGGGAATGATAGAGAACAATGAGGTCGAGGACCCGATAACGAGCTACTATGTTCGTGACTGCTTGTATGCGCTGGCTGGAGAATCGTGTACACATGAAACATAATGAAAGGAGAGGATGACTGTGTGCAGGGCTGCATGTAAACAGGCTTATGTGAAGAAAAGAAAGCTATTTGCTATGCTCTTGCCTTGTCACCATGGCGTCTCTTTTGCTCATACCTGAAGATTACTGATGTGATTTTGCATAGCAATCTCGACGACACTCATCTGGCTGTTCAACGACATCTGACCAAAAGCCGCAGCGCCCCCTACAAGTCCTCCCATAGCCGCGACAGCTCCAGGCAAAGCGGCCAACGCCCCCGCAAGACCTCCTGCTCCTCCCGCTGCTCCTAAGCCGGCAGCTGCTGCCCCACCGGTCTGCGCAGCTAGCTGAAGCTGTTGAAGTTGTTGTGCTTGGAGAAGTTCAAGTTGCTTCAAGCCGTCTGCCTGTGCTCCTCCTGGGACGCCAAGGCCTGCTGGAGTCGTCGCTGTGGCACCCGGAGAAGGAAGAATAGCACTGTTACTATTAGGCGTGCCAAGAAGATT
Organism: Cystoisospora suis; assembly: GCF_002600585.1. Classification (NCBI taxonomy): domain Eukaryota; phylum Apicomplexa; class Conoidasida; order Eucoccidiorida; family Sarcocystidae; genus Cystoisospora; species Cystoisospora suis. The sequence continues at coordinate 32,408 of NW_027153542.1, forward strand.
AGGGGTGGCCGCCGTGGTGCTATTGGGACGGCCGTTGTTGAGGGCTGCCGCAGCGGCTTGCTGTTGTTGAAGAAAGAGATCTCCCCCAGGGGTTGTACGTACTCCGGCAGCTGCAGCAGCACCAGGCGGAGGCGGGGGAGGAGTAGGCGTTGAGGTAGTGTTCATAGAGATGACGACACCACCACCAGGAGGCTCCACGACCGTTATACTCATAGGGACATTCAAGAGAGGTGTATTATTGAGTTGGGACGCAGCTGTGATTCCTGCTGAATCTCTGAATTCGAGAAAACAATATCGTTGAGATGGATTATTTGCATAGGCCTTGAACCCTACTGCAAGAATCTCACCGCAGTGAGAGAAAATCTGACGAATATGCTGCTCTGTTACGAGAGGGGATAAGTTCTTGATATAGAGCACGTTTGCTGTACTGTAGTGTGATAACCGGGAAGAGGAAGAAGGCGCAAGTCCCCCGGGAGTAGTAGGGCCAGCACCTCCTAATGGAGGCGGAGGAACCGGCAACATGCCTGCTCCCCCTCCTGGCCTCGGAAGGAAGGGAGCCGCCGCCCCTACACCCAACATTGTGCAGAGGGAAAAGAGCTATGAGTGAAAGGAGAAAGACAGTCACGGAAAGCAAAGGAAAAGAGAAATAGAATCAGCCAGGAAGCACCTTCCACGAAAAAACTCAGAGGAAACTAGTGAAGTGGAGAAATTCCTTCGCAAGAGAGAAATAACAGAGATGGTAAAATGAACCGGAAAGAAAAAAGGACAATGCAACGTCGTACAAGGCACCTGAAGACGAAAAGGGCTTCCATGTAAAGCAAGATCCCGAATAGGATACGATGTCCAGCACACGGCACTAAACCTGTGAGCAAGTCCGCCAACTCTCCATTATTTTTGTGGTCGGATCCCGTGAGAATGCGCGGCTCCCCTAGCGTAGGGGGAATGTGGCGGTGGCTTATCAACGCTGGCGGGGTAGACAAACGAGTTCGAAGAAAGATGCACAGCAGGAAGGACCCTCTGTCGCGTTTTCACGGTACAAAAACTGAAGCAACACGTCTTGCAAGCCTTCACCTGCACAGGGCCGAAGAGCGGCAACGCCAGGTCTACGTGAGTAATGACATGAGAGCAATAAACTGGGAGAAAGAACACGATGTGCTATTGCTGGGTCGGAAGAAAACAAACACGGCGGGGATGCCTGCCGTAGTGCAACGGGGGAGAAGGAAGAGGCAAGTGCACTCTGCAGACGATCTGACAAGAAAGGGTTATGAAGGTCAACGCTGCTGACGAAAGAGATGCGAAAACAATAGACCGAAGACTGCAAGGAAAACAAGATGCGCTGAGAAACGGAGCTATGGCGTGTGCCCCCGTTTCTGACTACACGACGACCGCGGAACGAGGAAAAAAGTTGTCGCCGCGAGACGTAAAAAATGATGAAGAGAGAAATTCAGAAAGAACTGGCATGCTAGGGGGGCGTACTAGTACTCAAACGAGTCCCCTTTTCTCCAAGAGGATGGATTAGTTCTTTCTTGTAACCGCTGGCCGTAGAGGCACCCCTGCGTGCTGCACCGGTGGGGTGTACATACATCACAGCTCTAGTGCGACAGACTTTGTGCGGGAGGAAGCACTACAACAAAAAGAACATGTTTCTGGTCAGGAGATATAGGAACGATCGTGTTTGTTCATGTGGTCTCTGAGCTCATCCTAGCAGATCCTTTACGTCTTGCGATTCTCCTCCCCCAGCCGTTTTCCAAGGAAACCTGAGAAAAAGGGCCTCCCTGGAGCGCTGAACCTTCTTCAGTTTCGAACATAAGCCGGTCAAGGCGCCCTATTCACTACGGGAAGCACACCGGGTGCATGCCCCGACCAACCTTTCTGTCTCTCCTTAGACCACTGGCCAGTCTGAGGTTGCTGACATCCATTGCCGCGAGCTTTCTGAGCACTGCGTCATTGTTTGCTGGGCTCCTGCCTTTCGGCCTTACCTGATTGAATTGTCCCTGCGTTTTCTACTCCAGACACGTGGGAGACTGCCTTCTAGCTGTAGGCGTCAGCATCTTCAGGCGACGCTGTCAGCGTGAGTCCGTCCGCGGACGTGGCGGCATGTTCTCGGATGTATCTGGGGGTACTCCGTTGGATTTTTTTTCTCAATTGTTTCAACTTTCCGGACACCTTTTTCTAGTCTGGGCTTCTCCAGAATCAAAATTCCGCACTAAGGTGTCGACCTCCGCTTTCTCTTTTTTTCTCGCCTGCCGGCCTGAGCGAGGAGGGCGGCAGGCTGTGGCGGCTGGCCAGGCAGGTGGAGGCCGCCTCATTCACAGACACTCAGGCGCGAGTTCACCTGTGTTTTCTGCGGAGGCTTGTCAAAACTTTCTGTGTTTCGGCTTGCTGTTCTCATTAGTTGGGTTAGTGTGGTCGGACGGTCGGCTGTCGATTGTCGCGCGGTGCCTTGTAGATGTGGAAGCGAAGGTCCTGAGTGAACTGGTATGTCGGGTCCAAGAACGCATTCATTTGTTCTTCTTTTGGGGCTGTCCCAGTGGCTCGAGAATGTAGGACAATCTTTTCTTTCGCGAGGAGCTCCGGTTTTTCAGGATCACTCGCTCCGTTCTGCACTGGCCTTTTCTGTCTGTACAAAGGCAATCACTCTGTTACAATCCACTTGGGTCTAAGCGGTCGAGTACATTTGTTGTTTCCGCAGTGTGGTCTCGTCCTTTCCTATCTTTGTGTACGCGTGTATGACGGAGTGCTGAGTGCCTTCCGCTTTGGGAGATGTCTGTGATTTTTGCTCGTCTTTTGAGAGGAATTAGCGTGTTCACGGTGCCTGTCGGGAGGCGTATCTTCCTGTTACTTGATCGGTTTTTGCCTTTGCGTTCCAGGGAAGGATGCATCGGAAGAAGTTCACGACGGATTCCCGGTGAAAGGTTTATCCTTGGTATTTGTTGAGTTGTGTTTCTCAACCGTACATCGATTGTTCAGGTGAGTGAGTCTACACTTCGAGTCTCCGCAAAGTCATCGGCGCTTTTGAGATATAGAGACAGCTCTCACTGTTTTTTCTGTTCTAGTTTGTCCTCTCGTATTCCTTCTCCCGCGAATGGTCTCCGGGAGGACATCTCTTTCGCACCTGTCCTTTTAACGCTCTTGACGTCACTCCCCCCCCTCCCCGAAGGAGAAGAAAAGA
>NW_027153542.1:35821-36050 GCF_002600585.1 Cystoisospora suis
AACGCAGGTTCTCCGTTATATCACATGTTCAGAGGAGTAATTGCGCATGCATGGGGTATCCTGATACGTTCGTAGGATGTTTTTCTGTCTATCCTTTTAACAGAGCACAATGGCTTCATTCTGCGTCATACTTCTCGTCGGCCTCTGTCGCACCGTAGCGTCTTTGCTTTTCTAGTTCATTACCGGGCTGCCTAATCTGTTGTACTTCTCCGACTTTTTGTGCGTCTCT
>NW_027153543.1:0-294 GCF_002600585.1 Cystoisospora suis
AGATTATGTAAGTTGCTACTTCACATTCTCTCTACGCATGTGCTTAATGACTGAGTGTATAGAAAAAGACATACACAAGTAGAGCTAGAGATGCAGACGTCCCTTCGATCACTCCGAGGCCGTTCATTCATAAGAGAAAGAAAAGCCTCTCTCAGACTTTCTCTTGGCACATACGAAGGCGTGGGGAGTTCACTCCAACTTCCTTCACTCTTGCCTACGCTCGCTCCTTCCTCTCTATAGACAAATATATCTTCTGTCTACTGCACATCGCTGTATAGATATATATATGTATAT
>NW_027153543.1:332-5528 GCF_002600585.1 Cystoisospora suis
TAGATATAGATATATATACATGTATGCGTATATGTATTATATGGCTTTCTCTAGATCTGAGGTGATGTGTGTATGTATAGACCCATATGAAGTCGCCTCTATCTCTCTCAATGTATGAACCCATGTAGAGATAGATAGATTAAATAGACTAATGATAGATAGATAGATTAAGGATAGATAGATAGATAGATTAAGGATAGATTAAGGATAGATAGATAGATAGATTAAGGATAGATAGATAGATAGATAGATGGATAGATGTACGTATTACAGCTGCCTGTGTGTCTTTGTACGTGTATTTTTATGTATAGAGAAGTGGATAAGAAGGAAGACCGTTTCCTCTCCTCGTATAGCTATAGTCATGACGATACCCAACAAAGTCTGTATTCTATTCCCTTTTGCTCAAGTGTATATACACCTCACTCCTGTTTCTCCTCGTGTCCTCGCAGTAGGGAGAAGACGGAGAAGAATCTTTCTTGACTCACTCTCGTCTTTGCATTCTCTCGTCTCTTCTTCTTTGCATTCTCTTCTTTTCTTATCTTTCTTTCTTATCTTTCTTTCTTTCCTTTTTATCTTCTTATCTTTCTTTCTTATCTTTCTTCCTCTATGTTTTCGTAGGCTATCGGGCGTGTGTTGAGACATGCACAAGATTTTGGCGTCGTCGTGCTCATGGACAAAAGGTAAATACATCACACGAAAGAAAAGAAAGAAAAGAAAGAAAAGGGAGAAAGAAAGATTTCCATGAACTTAACGAGGCATCTGAAACAGGATCTTTGTCTATTTCACTCCATATATGTCTACAGACCCAGGTGCATATCCGATATGTAGATCTCTATACCTCTCTATCACCTCGTACCTATACACATACCTACATCTATATAGAGAGAGAAGTCGCTTCATGTATGTAGACACTTTAGACAGAGTCTAGCTGTATAGTGAATGTCTACATATATATATATATATATGTGGATATCTGTGTATGTATATGTATTTCTCTCTCTTTTCATATAGAAGAGCAGAGCTGCGAGAGTGAGGTGTATGCCTCCTCGTCTTGTGTCTATGAGCCGCCCTATCTCTCTCTCCCTATATATACAGAGAGATATAGATATAATACGTAGACATGTATCCCTGAAAGGAGGAGATAGATGCTTTTGTCTCTTTTTCTTTCTATTTCATTCATCTTTTGATATCTTGTTTCTCCTTTCGTCACTTTCCCGTCTTTCCTCTTTTCTTTGACTTTCTCTTCTTTCATATATGAATAGCTTCACCTATGTAGACCCATCTCTTCATTGTTCTGCATCTTCATCTTTCTTTCTCTCTTCTCTTCCTTTCTCTTTCGTTTTTCTTTCTTTCTTTCTTGCAGATTTACATACCCCGATGTTCAGGCAGATCTTCCTAAGTGGGTGAGAAGATCTCTTGTTCTCCCCCCCCCGTCCATTTCTTCTTCTTCTCTCTCGTCTTCTTCTTCTTTCTTTCTCTCCTCTCCCCTTCCTTCACCTTCTTCGTCGTTATGTCCCCTATCTTTCATCTCGCATCGTATCAGGTCTTTCTTTAGTGAATCTCTTTCTCCTTCCCTTCTTCAGTACGCTCAAAGAAAGATAGCCCAATCCCTCGAGTTGTCCATAGATGACCTTGCCTCGCAGCGTCTTCTTTTTCCTTCTGACGAAGATGAGAAAGAAGAAGAAGAAGAAGAAAAGGAAGGCGACTCCAAGGATAAGACGACCCGTGCAGGTAAGAAAGCACAAGATGAGAAAGAAGAATATTTCTCTCGGACCTTCTTCGCATGCAATAATAAGCATGAGAAACCTTCTTTCTTTGGCGTATTACCATCTTCTTCTTCCTCCTCCTCTTCTCTTTCTTCTTCCTCTTCTTCTTCGTCTTCTAAAGAGAATGATAGAGATGTGAATAAGGTCTCTTCTTCGTCTCTTTCTCAGGCATCAGCGTGTTGTCTATCATCGCGGGTAATCTTGACGGAACGCAAAAGAGCGAGAGAGCTCGAGATTCTTTCCACAGGAAGTACCCCTTTCCGAGTTGATGGAGAAGGGCGCATGGCTGGCGAGGAGAAGAAGAGGGAAAAGGCGATAGGAGGAGGAGGAGGAGGGATGGAGAGAAAGAAGATGAAGAATAAGAAGCTCATGAAAACAGCAGAAGAGGGACGGATGAAGAAGAATCCTAGAGATTCTCTATTGTCTCTTGCAGAGATCTGTGAAGCGTCTTCTTCTTCCTTAGCGACGGGGAGAGAAGATAAAGAAGAGAAGAAGACGGACGTCAAAAGAGAAAGAGGAGATGAAAAAGCTTCTTCTTTAACAAAGGAGAATAATAGTCCAGGAGCAACGCATGAGAAAGTGGAAGAGAAAGAAAAGAAGAAGAAGAAGGAAGAAGAAGAAGATAAAGAGATAGACAAGGGAGAGAAGAGGAAGAAGATTAGCATGGAGGAGATGAAGAAGAAGAAGAAAAACGAGGATGGAAATGTGAAAGAGAAAGAAGAAGCTCACCATCTGATTCTTAAAGTGAAAAAGTTACTTCAATCTCCACCTCTCTACTCTTCTTCTTCCTCCTCTTCTTGTACCTCTTCTTCTTCTTCGCCTCCTTCTTCTTCTTCCGCTTCATGCTCTTCTTCTTCTGCTTGTCTTGACGAGAGAGGGAAGATTGCAGATGGAGGGAAATTCGTGCGATTCTGTCGATTCATGAAGGAGCTTGGGATGCTAGGGAGAACAACATACAAGCCTCCTTCTTCTTCTCTCTCTTCTTCTTCTCTCTCCTCTTCTTCTCTCTCCTCTTCAACAGAAGATGGAGAAGTGGAGTCCAAGTATCGACGGACTTTAGAGGGCATGCAGCATCTTCTATTACCTCTTCCCGCTTCTCTCCTCCTTCTCTCTCCGGGTCACTCTTCTCCTTCTTTTTCTTCTCTCTCTTCTTCTTCATGTTCGTCGGTCCCGGGTGTCTCTCAAACTCAGCGAGAGCTTGACGCTGCTGAGAATATAGATCTTTGCACTTCTTCTTTTCTTTCTCAAGAGGAAGAGAAGAAGAAAGAAGAAGAGATAAAGACCAACTTTTTCTCCGCTGAAGAGAGAGAAGACTTCTATGCAAGAAAAGAAGTTTTACGAGAGATTATAGTCAAGTTTACTCTGAAAGTCTATCAGAAGTCTTTTCTTCTATCTCTCGAGCAACACTGCCATACCATCCTGACTGGCCTCTCTTCTTCTTCTCTTTCTTCTTTTCCTTCTCTCTCTTCTTTCTCTTCTTCGCGTTCTCTGCTGTCTCCTTCTTCTTCTTTAGAGAAGGAGAGGTGTAGGCAAATGAATGAGAGCGCCAGTTGCAGAGAAATACATTCTTCGCTACATCCGAGGGAGGTGCTTCATGAGAGAGAAGAATGGACGGCTGGAAATGCCTACTTGGAGAGAAGCGAAGTTATGCACGAAGAAGAAGAAGAAGGAGAGAAAAAAGAGGAAGAGAAAGAAGAGAAAGAGAAAAAAGAAGAAGAAGAAGAGACAGGAAGAGACAAGAAGAGAAAGATGGGTTTATGTTTGATATGCAGTGAAGACTCGCAGCAACTTTACCGATCTCTCAAGTGCGGCCACGAATTCTGTCAGGTAAGTCCGTCTCATTAATCTACCTACCTATCTAACTTTGATCTATCTACCTACCTATCTATCTTTAATCTATCTATCTATCTTTAATCTATCTTTAATCTACCAGTCTGCTGTCTGTCTACCTCTGCATCTGCCATTTTGGACTATCCTTCATGATAATGATTTACCTGTATATACACCGCAACCAATAAGGCGCTGTCTGGGTAGTCTTCGTCACTCTTGCTTTCTCTCATTAAAGTCAATTCTCTTCAAATACATTCGAACGCCTTACGTACATTATACATAAAGATAGATAGATAGATAGATACATAGATTAAAGATAGATTAAAGATAGATAGATTTAGGATGGATAGATAGATCAACAGATAGGCCTTACTTACACCCTATTCATATTTATGTCGTTTTAGCGCTTGGCTGGTAGATTGATAGATGCCCTATTCCAAGGTTGTTGTATGATTCGATGGATCTATCTGTTTCTCTTCTTCTTCCATCTTTGTCCCTCATCTGCATATCTTCTTCATTCATCTTCATCCATCTCGTGTATTCTTTCTTCTTCTTCTTTCTATTTGATGCTTCTTATTGTTCTTTCTCTTCTTTTCACGCTTGTATCGAGACAAGGAGCGACACTCTATCTTTTGGTGCTTTCTCTTTTCTTCTCGCGTCTTTCCCTCTATCTTTTCTTTCGCCACACCTCACATGCGGACACGTTTCCGAGAGAGAAGCGATGAAGATCGAGAGCTCTCTCTCTCCACTTCGAAGATCGCTTTTTCTCTGTCTTTCTCCGTTTCTCTTTGTCCCTTTCTTTTCAGACCTGCTGGCTTTCTCAATTGAAGCGTCGGCTTGAGTGTCCTGTATGTCGTGAACGCACACGAGAGAAACACATCGTACCTGCAATCTAGTCAATCATCAAATTCATTCCTCTCTAAATTTAGTCTTTCTTCTTTCTCTCTCCCTTTTCTTTCTCTCTCTCTCTGTTGCATGAGATCCCTGTTGGACGGGTGATTAAGGCTCTCGAAGGAGAAAGAAGGAAAGAAAGTAAGAAAGGAGAAGAAAAAGGAGGAGGCGGTCATGTCTGTCGATGGTGGGGGGAATATGGGGAGAAATCGACTGTCTTATTCCTCTTCCTCCTCCTATGTGTCAATTGCCGCATGCTACGTTCTGTCAAAGAATCGCTTCATTCGCTCTCCACTCGGAAACCCTTTGTTTCTCTTCTCGTTCTTTTCAATTGTCTCGTCTCCATTCTCTTTCCTCGTGTTTGATCTTCTTGCTTCTTGTCTAGAGATAAAAGACTTGGTGAATGTGTTTCTCCGTCTCTTTAAAGCAGAGATGGAAGAGAAAGAAAAAGTCGATGGAATCGATGATGGCTCTTCTCGGGACAGAAACGAATCTTAAGATGGAAAAAGGACTGTCTTGCTCCTGTGTCTTCTAGATAGAAGAATGTCTACTTATCTCAACGCGGGCGAGAACAGCCAGCCGCTGGAGAGAGCCAGAAGGGAGAAGAGAATTATTGATAGGAAGAAAGAAGAGAGAAGAGAAAGGGTAGTTGTCAGATATAGCCTCTCTCTGTCGTCTTCATCCCTACGTAGGATTTTGATGTAAATAG
>NW_027153544.1:0-1972 GCF_002600585.1 Cystoisospora suis
GCTCGGCTGGCTGGTGCACCATGGACAGCACGGAAACCCACAACACGCGAACTTGCTTATTTCGCACAACTCTCCGGATAAAAACACAAAAATATGAAGGAACACCTTTGTTCTCTTGTTAGCCTTCCCTAGAAGGCGTATCTGCGTTTCGGACTTTGACTTTCCTCGTCCTCCCTCTCGCTCGCCTTCTCTTCCCCTTCTCAGCTGCGGCCACGGGGAAACGTTCGCCAAATATCGAAAATGGGCCACTATCTGTGGCGACCGTGGCAGGATTGCTAAATCCGGACACCTCGGCTGCCAGCTTCTTGTCCGTACTGGGTCCTGGCGCTAGGTCGTCTAATCTCTTGGTCCAGGAGTCGCTTCCAGGCGCGGTCTTGCTGACCTTGCCCTTTGCTTGGGCAAATTTGCCGGTTCGACTACCCCATGCGGGACCGGCATGTCGCCAGAAGTCTAGTCCTAAGACGAGGTCTGGTCCTAGGTCGGCTATCAGCAGGTGATGGTGTTCTTTCCATCCCCCTACTCGTTCCCAGGGTTTGGGTCACCCCTTCGTAGCGGTGTGCTCCTGGGGGTTCCGTATCCCTGCTATAAGCCCTACGGTTCCCTTCGTTACGCTTTCCTCCCGCCTCGGGGCCCTTCTGCGTTGCTGGGGTGGCCGGTTGGCTCGTCTGCCCGCTGTCCCGCCGGCGCACTTCGGGCAATTCCCACCTTGGTCATTTCCTGGTTAAATCGTTTTTCCTTCGGCTCTCCGTGCCTTGATGTGTTCAGCTCTTCTTGCTCTCTCCGTTTCGGTATGTCGACCCCGCGTTCGGGCCTAAATTTGAGCTTTATTCGTGTTGGGCGCCCACGCATCCTCCCGCGCTCCGCTGCGTTGACCCTTTGCTCGGGAGCGTCTCTCTGTCTGGGAGCTGATTCTTGGGTGCATTTTTCCGTAAACTCTTTACCCCTTCCCTTTTTTCCCGTCTTTCCGCTTTGCCTCCCTCCTTTCAGGGTGGCCAGCATCGAAGAATTCGCGTACCGTGACGCGGCTTCGGTCTGTCGCTGGTTTGGGCGTCGCTTTCCCTGGGCCCCCCGTCCGGTGCCGCTGCATCCGGACATCGTTGCCCTTTGCCACCTGGCTGAAAGTTCGCTGCGTTGCCCTCCTTTCTCTTCCAATAACGTCCGTTCGGAGGCGTGGCAAGATGAGTACGGCCGATTTCTCCTCGGTTGGGACGAAGTGGAGGAGCGTGCGGTGAGTCTTCTTCTCTGTTGCAGCGGCGCGCCGCTGCTGTGGTCCCGTTGCCTTTCAAGTTGTCCCGCGTGGTGTTCTTCTGCGTTGCAGGGGTACGCTGGCTTCCCTGTGCCCTCCGTTCCCCCTCCTTCTTTGCGGTTTGAGCACGTGGAGTGGGGGTGCTATCGCCCCGCTGGTCGATTGGCCGTTGATGCGACACGTCCGCGTGTTGGGGTTTGTCTCGGATGATCGGCTGTTTTGGATCTCTCGGGATGCGCTGGAGTTGGAGTGAGTCCGACATGGCCTGCTCCTGGCGCCTTGTCTCGTTTTCGGGTGGCTGCTGGCGTGGTCTCGTCCCACCACGATGCGGTTGGTGTGTCCTGGAGGGGTCTTCCTGAGATCTTTCGCCTGCCGACTCGCGAGCGAGGTATCTCTTGTATCCTGGCTTGTTTTCCCCATTTTCTGGACGGTTTGTCCCATTGCGGTGCTACTTCGGGTGACTGCCTGTGCCAGCAGCTCGAGTTCGTCCTGGGGTTGTCTCTGGGATGGCTCCATATCCTCGTCGTGATCGGCAAGTTGTACAAGCTCAATTCCACGAGATTCGTTGTCTTCGGGTTGGCGGTTCTGGACCTGCTGGGGTACGTCTCCGCCCTTTGCAGGCTTCACGCGGTCTTCGGGGGTGTTCATCTAATGCGTCTGGGTGTGCCTGCTTGTTTTTCTCAGGGTGGTGATTCTCCCTTCCTCGTGCTGTTGTACCGGGCTGAG
>NW_027153544.1:2526-3512 GCF_002600585.1 Cystoisospora suis
CCAGACACTATCACACATCAGACGGGGGGGCGGCCCCGCCGCCAATGCTCTCCAGCTCTGCTGGTGGAGAGGGAAAGAGGCCAGGCAACCGTGGCCGTGGTGCAAGTTCCGGGTGCCACGGGTCACTGCCGCTAAGTAGTCTGCTACTGCCCTGAACTAAAGAAAAGGGAATAGGTCTTCTCCCCGCTCCGTTCCTGGGTCCTTGAAACGTACTCAACCTGACCCGCTCTCACTCTCCTCTCTTCCCTACTCTCCTGAGGCCCGTCGTCCCTGGGGGGCACTCTCTCTTCCTAGTGTTCGAGGCTGTTTTAAGTCTCAGTCAAGTAAATAAAGGCGCGGCACTCCTCCTCGACGAGGCGCCCGCTAACTCGGTTCACTCGAAGTCAAACTTCTCACGCCGACAACTGCAGGTAATTAAGTAGAAAAAGGTCTCACACTCTCTGTCCGTAACCACACACGACACCTAAACCGAATGTTCCACCGGCGATGCCGAGAAATCCACACGACGGACACTTTCTCCAATCTCAATTCTCCAATCATCCAAAAGAAACCCCATTCACCAAACCGGTGGGATCGAGGGACGAACCTCGGTCCTCCTTGCACTCTACACTCCGAACTTCACTCAACAGAAAGGTCTCTTCAGGTCTCTCCTGAAGGAGAAAGGGATGGGACTCTCCCTATCTCTCCTAATGAACTTTCTACCCTTCTCCGAAGAAAACGAGAGATCTCTCTAAAACTTTCTGGAGGAAAGTGGAACACCTCCCCTAAGAATTGAACTCTCCTATGTTCTTTTTCGGAGAAAGATTCAACCCCTCTAAGAATCCGATGTAAAGGTTCATTTCCTCTAAGAATTCGAAGAACGTCCACTCCTCTAAGAAATCGGAGAAAAACTTCAACTCCCGGCTTTCTTGTTCCTATCGGGAGGACCAGTGGTCGCCCCTGGAGGGTGCCCCTTTCCTTCTCCCTTGATTACATTACCGTTATCT
>NW_027153544.1:3738-3909 GCF_002600585.1 Cystoisospora suis
GGCTTGCCTCTTCCTTCCCTCCTGCATTCCCCCTCAACACTCCAGTACGAAGCAAGCTCCGTTCGAATTGCTCTATGGTTTCGTCCCACCCAAGCCGATCTGCAGGCAGCTCGACATCCCGACGGCAAGCGGAGCCGGACTTTTACCGCTACAAGCGGAGATCAAGCTCCA
>NW_027153544.1:4162-4744 GCF_002600585.1 Cystoisospora suis
TTGTCACCAGTAACGGCAGAACCGAAACAGCTCCGAAGCCCAGGTCAGCAGCAAGCACCGGAGGTGTAACGTGTTCCTGAAGTGAACGCTTCTCCTCAGGGTCTCCACCGAAGAGGATAGGAGCGAAGCTTCCCTTTAGCTTCCCCTAGGAAGCATCAATTCCAACACCTCGCTACCTACGTAGCAGCACAGTGGATCCGAAGAAACACTCCTAACTACGGGAAGGCGGGAAATGGCTCTTTCCCGAGGATCTCAGCGTAGCTGGGTAAGCAAAAATGGTAGGCGACGTGCGAACAAAGGCGCGCAAAAGAGCGAAAGACACCACGTCAACCACGGATAGTCTCCTCCTTCAACACCAAAGGGGAAACACAAACTGCTACCCTCTCTTAGACTTGTTCTCGTCACGTTGTTAGGATTCTCTAGAATCCACAAGGCTTAAGTTGCCCTCAGGCAAACACGCGTGCAGCTGAGGCGCTCCGTGCGCAATGTTGCGCAAGAAAGATCGGCTGCTTCGCTCCGATTACACTGAGAAGTTCGAATTACACGCGATTAGCACTTCTTGTTTCTTTCAACTTTCTTTCT
>NW_027153544.1:5124-5414 GCF_002600585.1 Cystoisospora suis
ACTGCATGCGACTATATGCTAACGCTTCACTTTGTAGCTACGACGCCTAGTTGCTGTTTATACCTATTGCATGCAGTCTCACTATTCACTAAGTCGTTTAACGTTGTTAGCTAGCTTCTTTGCTCACTGCTTACTATCGTGACACTTCACCCAACGTTTCGTCGTTCTTTCTCTCCACTTAAGTATTCAGTACGCATCTTTCATAGAATAATACTCATTCTTGTACCCTTTGTTTACCCCTCTTTCACTGTTACCCGCACACTCACACACAGTCCTTTCGTACCTGATGC
>NW_027153544.1:5623-5938 GCF_002600585.1 Cystoisospora suis
CCTGCACGGGTATGCTTGGCTTCAACACTCCTCTTCGTTCTTCACTGGATTTGTTAGGCTGCCTTAGCAGTCGTGCTTCTCCTTCATCTCCCGGCAGAGAACTTCTTGATCCTGGTCCTTCTTACCTCCGTACAAGCTCTCCAAGTCTTCTGACTCTGTTGTCTTCCTTAGGCTGCCCTAGCAGCCCTTTCTTCCTGGACAGAGGCATCCCCTCTGACAGGAGGCCAACCGAGAGTTCATCGTGGACGCGATCGTGAACCACAGAGACTCGGACAAGGGCAGAGAGTACTTGGTACGGTGGTTGGACGGCTCGAC
>NW_027153545.1:0-13768 GCF_002600585.1 Cystoisospora suis
TCTATTTATCTATCTCTCTCTGTCGTTGCATACTTATGTCTTGGACGTACCTCTCGTATATCATGAAGATCCCATGTATGTTGATATTTTTGATTAAGAAAGGTGAAATAGTCTTCATTTTCCTCGACCATAATAGCCGCATTGACGCTTGTTCCTCCCCCGGCTATCTTTCCTATATGTGTACGTACACCTTGGGGTGTCACTACAGGTTGGTTAATAGAATTGTCGTTTATTCCCCAGCCTATCCCATCTATATTCATCGCTAAGGGAGTCGTCGACGCAGACCGCGCTGGCCCTCTCTCTATCACTAATACACGCTTGCCTAGAATGGAAAACGAAAGAAAGAGTGAGAAAGAAAGAAAGAAAGAGTAAGAAACGTGATAGAGGGTCAACAAGAAGGAGAAGAAGAGGAGGGAGGATAAGAGAGAGAAAGTGACCTTGCTATCTCTAAGGTCTCTCTCTCTTTCTCTTTCTCTTTCTCTCTCTCAGGTCTCTCTATCGTTAGTCTGTGTAGGGGTAGCTACACACTACTAAGCTGTCTCACAGCTATCTATCCACCTATCTAGCCATTTGTCTCTCTATCTTTAACCTGTCTATCTATCTTTGATCTATCTATTTATCTATCTTTAATCTATGTCACTAGTTATGTATGTATCTATCTGTCTCTTTTTCGCTATTCTTGATCTGTCTATCTTGAATCGATTTATCTTGCATCGACTTATCTATCTCTTTGTTTATGGCTATACATGTGTTGAGGCTATCTCTACCAGCTCCCTATACAGATAGAGAGATAGATACATAGGCATACATATGCACATAAAGAAAAGATATATCAAGAGATAGGAAGAAGATCTAAGAAGAGGTCTATATGCTTTCCTACGTAAATCTCACCGCATCGGTAAGTTGTCGCTTATGTATGTATCGCCGATCTCTCTATTTCTCTATATACGGAGAGGGTGAGAAGGTAAAAAAGAAGAAGAGACAATTCTGGCATTTATATTCTCCTTCTCTCTCTTCTTGGTGTGAATATTCTTCTTCTCCTTCTTTAGTGTTTTGCTTCTTCTGCGTTCGAAGACCAGAGACCCAGGAAGGTCTAGAAATCTCTTCATCTTCCTTACTTCTCTCTATCTCTCTATCTTTCGTCGTAGTCACTTTTCTCCCTCACATATCTATCTATCTATCTCTTTACTCTATCTCTAATCTATCCATCTCTCCACTTTGAACGTACCTACCTACCTTGTATCTATCCACTTATCTATCTCTCTTTGATCTATCTTGACTCTATCTGTCTATGTCTTTACAGTGTATGCATCTTGTATGTTACTTGCATAGTATAGCATAGTATTGTATAGTATAGTATAGCATAGTATTCTATAGTATTGTATTGTATAGTATAGTGTAGTATAGTCTAGTGTAGTGTGGTACCTGCATCAGCCATGGTCCTAGCGAAGGGACAGGCAGAGGCCCCGGCGCCGACGACAATAAGATCAAATAATTCCTCGGGGAGACGCCGACCTCTCACTCCCTCTAGATATGTCTCTATACGTTCTTTCTCTCTCCCGCGCTCCCCCCCCCCNNTCTTTTTTATCTTCTTCTTCTTCTTCTTGTGTGAATGGATGGTAAGGAGAATGGCGCTTGCGACGTTCTTGCTTCTGCATGGAAGAAAGGACAGATAAAGGGGAAGAGGTAAAGAGAATCTTCTTCTTCTTTAGGTAGGCAAGATAAGCATGCGTCGACAAAGAAGAAGAGGAACGAAAAGGAGGAGAAGAAGAAGAGGGAGGAAAAGGAGGAGAAGAAGAAGAGGGAGAAGAAGATTGACCATCCCGATATTTGAGTTTGCTATGCTATCTACTTTCTCCTCATGTCCCAAGACCGTACTGCTACTGTCCTCTACGTTTTTCTTCTTTTCTTCTTCTTCTTCTTCTTTTCTTTCTTTTTCTTCTTCATCTAAAGGAGAAGGAGAAGAAGAAGAAAGGAGGAGAGTCGCATTCCGAGGAGGAGTGACGGGAGGGGTGACTAAGAGATCGACCATTCCGATGCTTTCAAAATTCTCCTCTTCTTTCCTCTTCTTCTGCTGATGGGAGTCCGAAAGAAAACTGTCCTTCTCATTTTCTTTTTCTTCAGTTTCTTCGATCAGATCTTTCTTCTTCTTCTCCTTCTTCAGACGGACTTCTTGAGAAGAGGACTTCTCATTTTCTCTCTCTTGAGAAGGCTCCCCGTTAACGGGAGGCGCATGAAGAAGAAGAAGAGGAAAGAAGAAGAAGGAGAGAACAACAAGAAGAAGAGGTAGACTTCTCAGTCTAGTATTATGAACTCTTCTCTTCCCCATCTTCAAATAAAGAAAGAGATAAGAGAGAAGGTCTTCTCCGATCCTCTCTCCTGCTTTCTTTTTGCATGTATTTACTATCTATTTTCCTTTCTTTTCTTTGTGTTGGAGAGATGAGACAAGAAATGAATGAAGAAAGAAATCTGTCCGAAGAGTGAGAAAGAATGAAAGAAAGAAGGAAATCTATCTATTGAGACAGGAGAGACACCCCCGATTCTCTAAAGAGGAATGCATATGGTGTCTTCTTCTCTCATCTTCTTTCTCTTTCTTTCTTTCCTTCTTCTTCTATACCCCCATCCTTCTCTCTGATCTATCGTCTTCTTCTCTCCCTCCAGTGCGACCTCACAAAGAAGAGGAGGAAGAAAGAAGAGAGAATGATAGATAGATCGATAGATGGATAGATAGATAGACTTCTTCGTTCTATCGACTGCTGTTAGCTAGCACCTACAAGCTTCACTCCATCTTTCATTCATTCATTCCTCTTTTTCTTTCTTTCTTTCTCAGAGGGGGGGCGAGGGAAAGATAGAGTGAAGGAATTGATGGATATAGCGGTGCTCTCCTTTCTAGCGGCATCAAGTGAGAAAGAAGAAGAAAGGAAAGACCAGAAAAAAGAAGAAAGAGAAAGAAGAAGAAGAAGGAGTGGGGGAGGAGGAGGAGGAGTTCAGCGGGATAGATAGAGTACTTCTACTTTTACTTTTACTTCTCCTAGGGTCTCCAAATGACGGCGAAATGACCTGCTGGGAACCGAAGACACACAAAAGAAAGAGAAATCAAAAGAAGAAGAAAAGTCTTTCTTTCTTTCTCTCTCTCTCTCTCTCTTTTGTTCTTTTCTCTCTCTTTCTCCTTTCTATGCAATGAAAGAAAGAAAGAGGCAGCAAAGTTTCCCGCTGACAGAAACTCCTTTCTTTCTTTCTTTCTTTCCTGCCTCTCCAGAGTCTTGTCAGATCGACAGCCTCTTCTCTAACTTGCGAATTTCTTTGTAGTCAAAGAAGAAAAGGAACTTCTCCTTACTTTAAGCGTCAGGAAAGAAGGAGAGATAATGAAAGAAGAGAAGGGCGAAACTTCGCTTCTTTTTCTACTTTCTATCTATCTTTCTCTCTCTTTCTCTGATCTTTGTCTCATCCATCCAAGCCTTCATTCTCGGAGCCCCCCGGTCATGCAGCCACACAGGCGTACACCTTCATTCATAAAGAAAAAGCAAAAGAGAGAAAAGAACACAAAAGAAAGAAAGAAAGGTATTCTCTCTCGAGAGAGAATACCAGAGGTAGACAGAGAGAGAAGTGGAGAGAGAGCGGGTGTCTGTGTATCTATCAATCCGTCTATCTATCTCTCTGTGCCACTTCTTCTTTCATTTGCCAAGATGAATGAAAAAGAAGAGAGAGGTAAGAAAAGATGAGAGAAGAGACCAAGAGTGAAGGTTCATTATGCTATTCTCCTGTCTTTCGACCAGAGAAAGAAAGAAGGAAAGAAGAGGAAGTAGTGAGGTATTGTATTTCTGTGGATGTATCAGCGGGTCTTTTTGTCTGTCCACCCTTGATCAGTCAACCGTGAGAATGAGCGATCTATCTTCTCCCTCCAAGGAAAAAAACGAAAAGGCGCTCGCTCTTAATATCAGATCTCTTCTCCGTCTTTCTTTTTTCTTCCTCTTCTCTCCTCTCCTTCTTCTCTCCTTTTTCCTTCACATAGATCAGTTTGTATCTTTCAGTTCGATGATAGGCTCTCTGGTCTTCATAGATCGACCGATCGATCACTCGGTGGTCTAGATCATTCTTTCTTTCTTTCTCTCTCTCTCGCTTTTTTTCTCTTTCAGTTCCACTTATCTTTCTTTCTTTTTGCTGTCTTTCTTATCTTCTTCTTTTGTATCTCTTTCTTTCTCTCTTTCTTTCTTCATTCCAATTCCTTCTCTCCACGCAGACAAGCACACAAACCTCCAGAGAAGAAGTTACGCACGTCAGTAAGAGAATTAATAGTCGATTCTAGACAACACCCGAAGAGCCTTCGTAAAGACATATCTAGACACACGACCTATCCCTTCTCCTAAGATGTATCTCTACCTTTCTCCCTCTTCTAAAATGCCACCGTGAAGACGAGGCGAAAGAAGAAGAGGAGAAAGTAAAAGATGAAGAGAAAGAATTGAGAGAGATGCTCCTAGAGAAGAAGAACGGGGGGTTAGACCTCCACCCGAAGTCACCTTAATTCGTCCATCTGTCTCGACTCTACCTTCCTCCTACCTTCAATCGATCTGCTTTCATCTATCTATCTATCTCTTTATATATCTCTTTTTATCTACCTACCTATCTCTCTATCTATTTTGCTCATTCTCTTCCTTGCCGGCTTCGCTGTGATCTTTTCTTTCCTTCGATCAATCAATTTTCTGTTGCACGCCCACATGAGCATAAAGAGGTGAAGGAGATACCCGAGAAGAGTCAAAGAGGAATGCGAGTGTAAGAAGACAGGAAGAAGGAATAGAGAAGAGATGATAGAAGAAAGAGATCAACAAAGAGGAAGGAATGACCTCTCTTTATGAGAAAGAAGAAAGAAAGGAAAGTTCATTGGATCTCTTGCAAAAGAAAAGAGAGATAGATGGCACCTCTCCTTCGAAGTTTTCGCCCTTTGACTAGGCAAAGAAATATGTTCGAGTTGAAGAGTAGAGTGAAGAAAAGAAGAGAGAGGGAGCAAGTAAGCTCCTTAAAGTAGTCGGAAGAGATTCTTGTGTAAGTGGAAAAAGAGGAAGAGAAGATGAGAGAAAAGGTGAACAGAAAGATCCAGGATTTCTTGAGAAGATAGGTAGATCCGTGTGTCGCGGGGAGGATGTGGAAGGGGTAGATCGATTAAAGGTAGATAGATAAAGATGGATAGATAGAAGTTGTGGAGAGATAAATCTATAGCTATCTATTCTGGAAGATTCTAGATAGGAAGAGAGGAGTGCGTGCGTTTGGACTCTGCTCGTGTAATTCTTCATGCTACGGGGTGTACGTACACTCGGAGACCGGCTCGGCGACTGTCTGCGCGGATGGCGAGGATCCAAAACTCGAGCTGTTCATCCAGACTTGTACAGACCGACGTAAGTAAGACAATCTCTCTCCTTTCCTTTGTCTCTCTCGTAGGTTCTAGGAAGAAATTCGATGAGAGAGAGAGAGAAAGAGAAGATAGAATCCGCCCAGTGCGATGATGCTGGAAGGGGAGAAGAAGAATGAAAGGTGGGAGGGGGTGTACATACACTCGAATCTACGGGTGTACACGCATACACCTCAGCCTTTATTCTTCCCGCCCCCTACCTGTGGATGATCCTTCTTCAATTCTCTTCCCCTCCTCATTCTTTGTCTTTTCCATTTCTTTAATCGTCTTTTCATTTTGATAGAAGCCGATCTTCTACCCACCCTTTTCTTCTTCAGAAACAGAGAATAGACTGGATACACACTCTCTTCAAACCGACAAAAAGAGAAAGAAAGAAAGAGTGAGAAAGAGAGAAAGAAAGAAGACTTTTCCTATTCACTGATTGAATGTTGTACAGAAAGAGGATATCTCACGACTTTTTCCTATGGAACTTCATCTGACCGGTAGGAAGAAAGATAGAAAGACAACAAGAAACCCTGAACCTCTTCTTCTTTGTCTATGCCTGTGCTTCTTTGATATGCACCTCCCCTGCTTTCTCTTCTGCTACTTTCCTTACCTTCTTCCTCTCATCAAGTGTTGCCTAGAGGGCATCTACATTTCATTCATCTGCAGTCAAGATACACACAAATTTTTCTATTCTCCCTTAGATATACACACATCTCAGACAGAGTCTTGCAGATAGATGATCTACCTGCTTACTCAGATCTCTCGTGTTCCTGTCCCTTTCTCTCTCTCTCTTCTTTGCTCTTCTCTCTCTTCCTTTCTCTTCTCTCTCTTCCTTGCTCTTCTCTCTCTCTCAGAAGAGACCCACGAAGAAAAGAAGGCTTCATCTGACTACTTACACGTTGTCCTCTCTTTCAAATTATATATATGACAAAGCGATCGAGAGAATGAAGAAAAGGACAGTGAGACAAAGAAGCAGAGAGAGAGCAAAACAGAAATACCTATTGTTATCCTTCTTCCTAGGCCAAGAAGAAATAGAAGAGCAGAAGAAGAGCAACATTTCTTCGTAATAGGAGTCATGCTTTGATCCATCGGGGAGAGGTAGATCAAGAAGGAGGCCTTCACTTTTCTTCTATCCCCTTCTTTCTTCGTTAGCTTACTCTTCTCTCACACTTCGACTCAACAGAAGAATACGATCAGCTACCTCTCTGTCTCTATGTATCTCCCTCTCTTCAGTCTCTTCATATCTATCAGTCTACATCTATCTATCTATCCTTATCTATCTATCTATCTATCTTTAATCTATCTTTAATCTATCTATGGTGAGACTGTCTAGCTCTCTATCTTCCTTTCCCACAGCGTTTCGCATCTTCTTCTTTCCATCAGCATATACGCAAGAGAAGGAGGAAAAACGACAGAGACAGACAGAGACAGAGACAGAGACAAGCCTGACGTGTGAACTCTTCTTTTCTTCTTCTTTTCTCGGCTCTTCCTTCTTCAGGAGTTTTGAAGGGCAACTCGTGAGAAGAAGAAAAAAGAGAAAGAAAGAACGAAAGAGAGATCTCTCTCTCTCTACGAGTCAATGCTATTCTTGAAAGAGTCTTCTCTAGTAAAGGAGAAACGCCGAGAAAGAGAAAGGGGAGAAAGAGAAGGGGGAGAGAGAGGGAGTTGGGAAAAGAAAGCAAAACAGAGTTAGAATAAAGCCAAGGAAGAACGGACTAAAGAGAAGACAAAAAGAGAATGTCTGAGAAAGAGAAAATAGTCAAAATTGATAGAAGGAGAAAGAGAAGTGAAGAAGAGGTTAGGGATTGAGAAAGGGGAGAGTACAACAGAAGAGACGACTTTTCTTTACAAGCGCTATTCTTTCTTTCATTCTTTCATTTTTCTTTTACTTTAAAGCGTCCTTTCCTCTCTTCCTCTACTATTGGTAGATATCTTCTTTCTATCAATCTTTCTCTCTTTCTCCGTTCACACCTCTTTCTTCTTTTCGAGTTGAGCTGCGTGTGACTTCTTTTCTCCTTTTCGTTTTCTTTTCCGTTGCTAGCCGTCATGATAGAGTTGAAGGTAACTTTTCTTCTTTGTTTCTTCTTTTCTTTCTTCTGTCTCTCGGACGTTATAGCAGATATCTCTTTCTCTCGCGTTGTCTTCTGTTAAACTCTTCTCATGGCCTTCCTACTTTCTTCCTTTTCTTCTTCTTCATCCTTTTCTTTCTCTTCTCTTTTCTTTATCTTCACTGTCCGTCTCTTCTTCTTCTGTGTGTCTCCTTTCCGTTGTTTCTTCGTTAACTCTCTCTTCCCGTCTTTCCAGAAAATAGAGCTATCTTCTTCTTTCCCTTCCTCTCAGAGCCCTTCTTCTTGTTTCTCTCTCTCTCTCATCCTTTCATTTCTTCTTTTCTTCTCTTCCTTCTTCCTCCCTTGCCTATTCAGTCGATCTCTCTCCCCATCTATACTTCCATCGATTGAAAGAGAGATCTACTTTACTCGTTTTCACTTTAAGAGAAAGACACAGACAGCGAGAGGTGCTTGCTTCCCCTCTCTCCTCTCTTTCTTCTCTTCTGCATAGCCCAAGAGGACAGACTTCCTCTCCTCTTCTTTCTTTCTTTCTCTTCTTCTTGTTCAAAATGCCTGCTACAGTGGGGCATATGAAGATGCCCGAGAGTAATCGGGTGCCTGTCTCCTCCACTCTCAAAACGCATGCAATCTGGGTATGTGCAGAAGAAGAAAAGAATGAAAAGAGAAAGAAAGAAGAAGAGCATCTTGTGGATAGAAGGACTTCCTTTCATTCCACAAAGAAGACTCCCCAGCATTCTTACATGATCTATCTTACTACGTACACTTGTCCTGTTCTCTCTCTCCATGTATATATAAATATGTAGGTCCATATAGACAGATAAATCTCTATAGGTATGTATATAGCCTTTCTTCCAGTTTTCCTTTCGAGTAGATCTGTGTATGTATGTCTACATAGGCATACTTACATATAGCTCTGTGTGGAGAATGGCTGTCTATAGATCTTTACATATATGTAGATAGATTTGTTAACATAGAGAATAGATGGATCTATGTACGTCTAGATATAGGAGAGGGAGAGGTGCGGCTACTTTTGGGGTGTATAGACAGAGGAGAGCTTTTCGGCGAGAGAGAGAGCTTTCCATTCCTCTCACTGTCTCATTCATCATGTGCTACTTTTAAAGTCTTTCTCTTCTTTTTATCTCCCTTTTCTTCTTCTTACTTTTTCTTCTTCTCTTGTTCGTATCATCGACACGAAATAGTCTTCTCTTTATCTCTGTCTATCTCTCTCGTCCTTGGTCTTTATCTCTCTCTATGTCTCTCTCTGCATGTCTCTATTCTTTGCTTTCTTGTCTGTAGGTCACTTTTCTTCTTTTCTATCTCTCTTCTTTCACGGAGTGCTATTCTCGCTTCTTTCTCCTTTCTTTTCATGAAGATAATACTTCTTCTCTTCTTTTCTTTTGTTTCAGCAAGTTCACTAGATAGTCTATCTCTCCTTGTCTTTTTCTTTCTCTTTCTCGCTCGCCTTATGAGAGAGATATGTTAGAGAAGAGCATTTTCTTCCACTTCTTCTTTGTCGTGTCATGTCTCCACGTGCACTTGCAGGGGATTTCTATCCGTCGTAAATACACATTCCTCTCTCTCTTTAGATTTCCGCTGCATTCTTCCCCTCCATACAACTTTAATTCTCTCTAGACGCATCATCTTTATTGCCTCGAGATACCCATGCATCTATCTATCTTTAATCTACATACATTTCTATACGTATATAGGTATGTGTCTGCATACATATATATTCACATATGCCTATTTAAACATGTTTCTCCTACATGACGTGCATGCATGTCTATGTGTATGTATGTGCCTATATGTATGTATGTGCCTATATGTATGTGCCTATGTCTATGTATGTGCCTATATGTATGTACTTATGCATCTGTGTATGTATGTCTATCTGTGTATATTTGTCTGTGTATGTGCGTGTAGAGAGATACAGTGGGACATGATCCGTATGCCCCTAGTAAATTGTCTGGAGAGGGAGAGGTCGATGCAGATACAGTCCTAAGAGATAAGGCCAATGAAATCCTCATTCTTGCTAGATTAACAGGCTCTGTATCCAACACGACCCCTGGAGCCTGTCCTAAGTGCAAACAAGGTAAGAAAGACTGAGAAAGAGTGAGAAAGAAAGAGCCATCTATCTATCTATCCATGTACTGGTACTTATCGCTATTTCTCTCTCTCTCTCCTTCTTCAAGACCTCCGTAGTCTTGTCTCTCTGTCCGGATAGCTAGATTGATACGTAGATATGTATACGTGTCTACTTTGTATGCATATATATGTATATGTATGTATATGTATATACTTGCTTATCTTATGTAGATGATGCTTACGTGCCATGACTAGTGATAGAGCTACATTGTATATGTATAGATATATTTGTATATACGCATACGTATATACATACCTGTCCATATAGAGAGAGAGAGAGAGAGATGAATGAGTTAGGTGTACTGTACATGATCTAGGGATAGGGAGATCAGACAGATCTAGACAGATAGCTCAAAGACAAAGTGCAAGCATATAAAGAGAGATGGAAGATAGATAGATTAAAGATAGATTTATGATCGATATTCATTCGATAGATAGGATTTCGCTAGATGGGGGGGGGGGTTCGTGTGTGGAGTAGAGGAGGGAGTGGGAAATGCGACGACCGATGGAGACGTGAAGCAAAACGAAGATCTTAATGAAGATTAAGCCAGGAATTACAGGGCATGCAGACATCCTTCTTCTCTTTCTTTTGTGCTTGTCTCGTTTCCTCTTCTTTCCCGTCTCCTTTTCCTTTGTAGTGGGTCACTTGGGGTATCAGTGTCGTAATATGCTAAGTGCGAGAGCATCAGGGAGTTCAGAGAAGAAGAAGAAAAGGGGAGAAGGAGACGAAGAAGAAGAAGACGAAGAAAGTTATCCTTCCTCTTTTTCTGCTGGAAGGTATCTCCGACTGCCCCACCATACAAATGAAGAAGAAGAAGATGAAGAGGACAAGGTAAATAGTAGACATGATAGTCTATCAAGATCGAGACACCTAGGAGTGATATCTAGCGTTCATACATCTCCCTCTGTCTCGTTTATTTGTATGTGTGTGTATGCACATAGTCTCCTCTTCTTGCTCTTCATTCGCCTTGTTCTTTCTTCTTCTTCTTCTTTCGATTTCTCTCCTTCTCTTCATGCGACATCTAGAAGACAATCTCTCTCCTTTCTACATGCAGGTGGAGGGATGGATGGATCTGCGGATAGCTCCTAGAGTAGTAGACATAACTCACTTCTCTCGCATCTATTGTCTTCCATTGCTATCTGGATGAGAGAGATTCTCTTCTTAGCTTATGTCTCAAGAAGGGTGTCTGAGTCTCCTCTCTCCTTC
Source organism: Cystoisospora suis (assembly GCF_002600585.1). Classification (NCBI taxonomy): domain Eukaryota; phylum Apicomplexa; class Conoidasida; order Eucoccidiorida; family Sarcocystidae; genus Cystoisospora; species Cystoisospora suis. The sequence goes on from NW_027153545.1 coordinate 10,811, forward strand.
TTCTTCACAAGGCGAGTGACTGTCTCCTCTACCTGTGCAGAGGCTGGCCTTACTTAGGCAGGAGTTTTATCGTATCTATCGAACATTCTTCTCCCTCTCTTCAGTCTGTCTATCTATCTAGGTCTTTGGTATTTCTCTATCTCTCCTTTTCATCTCTTTATTTATCTCTCTCTACTCGACACCCCTCTCTCTAGCTATCTATCTATCTTGAGGTGTATGTACACTGGAAGTTTGTATCAATGTTGTTCCCCGGGTGTCTCCGCTTTCTTTTTCTTCATCGATTTACACCGACGTCGATCTCGAGATCCAAAGCATCACTACGATCCACTCTTTCTCTTCTTTCTCCCTTTAACTCTCTCTCTTTCTCGCTGTGTCTTTCTTTCTTTCTTGATCTGTCTTTCTTTCTCTCCTTTGTCCTTTCTCTCCCTTTTCTTCATGTCTGTTTTGCTTTAGAGACTAAGGGATGCGCTAGGGATAGCTTCAGACGCAAGTAGCGAAGAGGATGAAGAAGATGACAGGCGACAAGCGAAGAAGTTTGCGAGAGGTCGGAGAGAAGATTCTGCTTCTTCTTCTGCACTTATGAAAAGAAAGAAGGTTCAAGAGAAAGGAAGAGCAGGACGAGGAGGAGAACAACAAGAAGAAAGAAAGAAGAAAAGAAAGAGAAGGAGATCTCCTTCTACCTCATCTTCTTCTTCTTCCTCTAGCAGCAGCGACGAAGAAGACGACTCAGACAGTAGTAGCAGTAGTAGTAGCAGCAGCAGGAGTTCCTCCAGTGATAGTCGAAGCGATACAGATTCTGAAGATGAAAAAGGAGGTATACGAAACACATAAAAAGAAAGAAAGAGTGAGAAAGAAAGAAAGTGTTTATGTTTGGATGTCTTCTATAGATTTGTATGGAGAGAAGATCTATACATAAATAGACATAGGCATCAACGTACACAGCTGTATATACATATATATAGATAGACATGTATTTCTGTATAGGAATTATCCAGTATGTCTCGTATAGATATATGTATAGATATACATAGATCAAAGATAGATGGATCAAAGATGGATAGATCAGAGATAGATCGGTCGAGCTCTCCTCTGCATGAAGGAAGTCATAGAGGGCATGCATGTCTTCTTCTACTTTTTTGATCGATGTATGCACACCTCATCTTTTCGCCTTGCCGATGAATGAAAGAAGGATGGAGGCAAGCAATAGTCTGCTCTCGCTACTTGGTCTATTCTACGATGTAGACATACATATACATCTATGTACACTTTTCTTGCATGCAAATAACCTGGCTAGCTAGCTAGCTAGCTAACAGGGAGGGGGGAGGGAACAACGGAAGGAGAGGCTTTCTTTGACAGCGTCAAGTCTCAAGTGTTTCTTTTCTTTTTCATCTTTGGTATCTTTCTTTCTTTTTCATCTTTGGTATCTTTCTTTCTTATTTCTTTCTTTCTTTTCTGCGGCTGGTTTGTATCTCGTTTCTTTCTGTCTCTCTGCCTTGATGCCTTGCTTCAGAGAAGAAAAGAAGACGACGAGGAAAGAGTAAGAAATTCAAGAAGGATAGAAAGAAGAGGAAAGATAAGAAGAAGAAAAGGTAAGGGGTTACTGGCTCTATCCATCACTTCGCTTCTTACTGCTTGTTCACACACCTAGATATAGTAGATATAGACATCTCTATATGCATACATAATACCTATACAGCGTATATATGTATATATATATACATTGACATGCATGTATACATAGATACATACAAATACGTAGACATACGTGCATGCATGTAAAGAGATTAATGATACACAGATTCTTGTATTGATAGATGGTTTAAATTCAAGATAGGAGGTAGATAGTCATGTGTATGTTTTGTGTTGTATCGAGGAGACAGAAGTAGAAGAAGGTCGGTGTGTATAATGTACGATGTTGCTATAGTAAGAGGAATAGTATAGGACATGTTCTCTCGTGCTCTTCTTCTTCTTCTCCCTCCTCTTTATCTTCATGGAGTGATGTATTTATCTCTCTCTCTATCTCTCTCTCTATCTTTCTTTCTCTGCTGTATGGTGTAGTAATAGTTATAGAGCATTCTTTCTTTCTTTCTCACTCTTTCTTTCTTTCTTTGTGTAGGAGTTTGTATGAAGGGAGGAGGCTGACTGGAGTGTTTCTTTTTGAGGGGTGTCGCATAGCAAGTGAAAGGGAGTGATGCCTTCCTTCCTTCCTTTCTTCTAACCCTTCTTCGTTCTTTCTTTTGCTCTTTTCTTTCCTTCTTTCTTGTCTCAGATCAGCCAAGTCGAAGAAGTCAAGAAAACACTAAGCAACAGCAATAGCAGCAACGACTACTACTACTAGGACTAGTAGGAATACTAGTAGGACTAGGACTAGGAATACTACTACTAGTAGGACTACTACTACTACTACTGACAGGCTCAGTTAGTCAGTCAGTCGTCAGTCAGTCAGTCGCTTTCTTCTTCTTCTTCCCCTTCTTTCTCTCCTGGAGATGGAGAGTTCGATAAGAAGAAGAAGACATAGCAACAAGAGGAAGAAGAAGAAGAAGCGGATAATAAGAGGCTTCAAAACAGGAGGATCAAAACATACACAGCAAGAAGGGCGGGGAGGGAATTCTTTTTCTTCTTGATATCTTCATGCATGGCTAGCACAGCGATGAAAGAAGAAGAAAAAGAGAGGGTGCAAGACGACGAGGAAGAAGAAGAAGAATACAAGAAGGGGGGAGGGGGAGGTATCATGTGGTATGGATTGCTCTCTTCCCTTCTCTTTTCTTCTTCATTAGGTAACTATCGGTATCAACAGCATACAGACGACAGATACAAAAGAAATCTACTAATAGATACTTTTCTTTAAAGAGAGATAAAGAAGGAAAGAAGAGGAGAGAGAGGGGGAAGAGATAGAGAGAGAGAGATCTCTTTTTCTCTCCTTTCTTACTTTCTTTCTCACATTGAGTGTGAAGAAGA
>NW_027153545.1:14162-18599 GCF_002600585.1 Cystoisospora suis
CTTTCTATCTTTCTTTTTCTTTCTCTCTTGTTTGATCCGTCTTCTTTCTGTCTTTTCAAACAAAACTGTCTTCTTTTTCTTCCCCTATCTTGGCGCACGCTTGTGTATGTTTTATATCTTCTATCTTTCTTCTACTTGTCTGTCGTCTCTCTCTCTATCTTCAATCTATGTAGAGGGGTGGTGCCGTTGTGCGTGTATTGATGCATTTCTCTATGTGTGGGGGAGGAGGCTTCTGTCTATTCTCTCTGTGGATGTACACGTGTCTAGGTGTCTGCTGTCGTTCTTCTTACTCATCCTTCCTCTTGGCGCAGCATGAGGTCTCGAGCTAGCTAGCTAGCTAATAGATGTATAGATATGTCTATAGTCGCATTCATATTGTAGTGTAGCCCCAGATAGATTCAAGATAGATCGAAGGTAGATTTCTGACGGCTAGTTTCTTCTTGATGGAAATCTTCTCGATCTATCTCCTTCGAGGACGTGACGAAATAGACAGCTAGTCAAACGAAGATATACCACCTATACATACAGATATACATATATATATATATATGTTAAGGGTCTGGGGGTGTGAAAGAACAGAAGTGTGTATGTATAGGTGAAATTGCATGTGGATGTGTCGTGATAGAGCAGTTGTCCCCCCCCTCCGAATTCATTTATGTATGACTTCTTTTTTGTCTCTGTATCCTTTTCAAGAAATAAGCCAAAGTTTCCTGTCCCTTTCATGTGAAGAAGAGAAAGAGAAGAAGAGAGTCCAGAGAGAGCGAGAAGAAGAGAGAGAAAAAGAAAAGCCTCTAAAGCTCCGCTTCGTTATATTAAAAATACAGTCTTTACACTATGGGATAGCAGTAGGAATAGGAGTAGTCGTAGGAGTAGTCCGTCCATTCTCTTCTTGTTTTCCTCAGGCTTTAAACAGAGAGAGGGAGAGATACATACACCTACGACAAGAGGAGAGAGGGAGAGATGCGCACACTTGCTACTACTACTACTACTACAAGAAGACTCGACAGCACTACATATAGTAGACAGTAGAAGATATACTTAGACAGATAGACAGACCAAAGATACATAGATAGATAGATAGATGAATCGCGTTCGATGACTAGGGGGAGAGAGAGGAAAGAGGGCTGGAGAGAGCGGAAGAGAGAAAGAGAGGAGGAGTGAATGAATAAGTAGATCTGTCTCCACGCTTCCTTTCATGGGAGACCTAAGAGAAGAATTAGAAGAGACACTTTCTGAAGGTCTCTTCTTCTTCTTTTCTTTTCTTCTCAAGTCCTTTTGTTTCATGAAGAAGAGAAGTATGAAGGAATAACTCAAACATTTCTGCGTCTTCTCTTCCCCCTCAGATGAAAGATCCTGACTTCATAGCTACTACGAAAGAAAACGAAATTTCGACCTCCTTCTTTCTTTTTCCTTCAAATACGAAGAAGAAAACCCATGAAACATCTCCAAAACAACCCCTCTTTTTTCTTCGTTCTTCTCTCTTCTCTTCTTTTCTCCTCTTTCTCATCTCTTCCTCTTCTCCATTCTAATCTGCCTTCTTGTCTCTCTTCCATCTTCACGGCGGTGTTTCATTACTGCTATCATTACTATTCTTCATATTCGCCTTTAGAAAAGCAGACATCCTTCCATACATATTCGTCGCCCCTGAAAGGGTGTCGCTACTACTACTACTAGCGCTAGCTGCCTGTTGACTAGCGCTAGTCGAGTTCTTATCATTCACAGAGACCCTACTGTCTGCCCTTGGATAAGAAGAAGAAGTGGTAGATGCGACGAGACTCTGCTGCTTGCACTTTGGGTTACTATTGACGGCAGGGGTGTGCTGAGAGGAAGAGCTAGGAGCTCTTCCTATCACTCTCGTCATCTGGCTCTTCGTGTTGCAAAGATCAGAAGAAGAGAGAAGAGAGGGAGAAGGGAGGGAAGTAGTCGCATGAGGGGAAATGGCAGTCTTCATTGAAGGATCGCGAAAGGAAGAGAGAAGAGAATCTGTGCTACTATTGTCGCTTGTATTCGAGGAAGACGACCGATGGTCTCCTTGGAGAAAACAGCCTCTCGCTAAGTGCAACATCGATGTAGAGGAACCTAAAGAAAGAAAGATCATGAAACAAGAAACCTTATAAAGACAAACATAATAAGATAAAGAAGGAAGAGAAGAAGAAGAAGGGCATTCCTATCACACATCACTAGGCAGATGTACATACACGTAGAGGAGAGGGCTATATACGTATGTACATATACATATAGTCTTATTTCTATAAACCTATATATCTCTCTACAAATAGTTAGAGACGACGAGGGCTTCTCGTCTTGGTGTGTTTCTATCTATCTCTTTGGACACATAGAGAAGATACATCTCTCCATCTATTTCTCTATTGGCTTCTATCCGCTCTTATGTCTCTCTTCTCTCTCTTCGTCTCTTCTTCATTTCCCTTGCCTCCTCCTGTCTTCGCCTTCTTCCCGTTGTGCTCTGAGGTGTACACGCAGCTGTGATTTGCTGACGTCTACACCTCAGTTGTCGTTTGACATGTGCATGCAGCTGCAGTGTGTTGGCGTGTACATACAGCTGTGATATCAGGTGTACGTACAGCTGTAATGTGTTAAGATGTACGTACAGCTTACATTGGTGATGCGTACGTGCAGATGCAATTTGTTGAGGTGTACACATAGCTGTCATGTGAGGTGTACATACAGCTGTCATGTGTGGTGTACATACAGCTGTGATCTGTTGAGGTGTACATACACCCGAGGATCCATACCATTGAATGGATCCGTTCCAATGAGATTCCATGCATCCATTTGCTTTAGCATTTTATGACTTTGTTTGGTGGTTTTTCTTTCTCTTCTTTGTTCTTCAGCGATTTCTTCGACTTCTCCTCCTCCGCTTTCTGCGTAAAGAGAAGCTAGGCGGCATGTCTCTTGGGTATGCCCATGTACACCGCATATACGGCAGGCTACGGGCACACCTTTCATTTGCATGATAATACTTCCTCTTTCTCTTAGTCTTTGCTCATGGCATGTTCCTTTTTGAAAGTACTTCGCCATGAACTCTTCTTCGTAATTCCTTTCTTTCTCAGAGAGTGACGAAGATAAACCGACTCTTTCGTAGCCTCTCTCTCCTAACCCTGTACTCTGGCTGTTTGAAGGGAAGAGAATACTCTGTCGATCATGCGGTGTGAGATAAGGAGGAGGGGAGGGCAGTATAGACGTTTTACGACGTGTCGCTCTCCGAGTCTGTTCCTGTTGTTGACCTTCGGGAGATGCAGAGGAAGAAGAAGAAGGAGGGTTACCTCCTGACGTAGCAGGAGACGGTTTTCGAGAGGAGAGTCTTCTTCTTTCTTTTAAGGAACTCTCACAGCCATCTTGGATTCTCTTCTTTTCATCCAAAGGGTCCCCGCTTCTTCCTTCTTCTACTTCTCTTTCACCCTCTTTATCTTTCTCTTTCATGTCTATGCAACTTTTCCGTGCACCTGCTGAAGAAGAAGAAGAAGAGATAGCTCCTCCTGAGGCTGCCTCTGTGGCGCGTCGTATAACGATGGAGCCACGTGTAGTGACACTCCTTCGTCTTCTATTCTGTTGTTCTTCTTCTTCATCTCTCTCTTTTTCTCTATTACAGCGTTCTTCTCTTTTATCTTCCTCTTCGCGAGTGATATTGTTGATCTTCCGAGAAGGATAAGCCGCTAATTCCCCGCTAGGCTTTGATCGAGGTGTAGTTACGGTCCCCACCTCACATGTCGAGACTTGGGCTTTCTTCGATAGCGGAGGCAGAAAAGCTGTTAAAGGCTGGAGAGGAAGAGGAGGCTGGGTCTGTTGTAGAGGAGAAGGAGATAGAAGAGATGGATGAGAAGAGAGACGGGGACTGCATGCGGAGGATGAGGAAGATGAAGAAGAAGACGTTTCTTGTCGTTGTGTAGAGCTCATTAGAGGCGAAGAAGAAGGACAAGGGAGATACATAGACGATTTTGTGTTTCTCTCTTCTCTTCTTATCTCGCTCTTCTGAATCTGACCATAACTATCAAGAGAAGAAGAGAGGGGTGGAGAGACCCTGGAGAAGGGATAGACAGGCGCCGTATCTGAGGAGACAGCTGGGCGCGATGAGGCGAAGAACTCCGACCATTCTGATGTAGAGAAAGAAGAAGAACGGGAGACGAGACAAGAAGAAAAAGAAGAGAAGAAAGAAAAGAAGGGTGAGAAGAAGAGAAAGAAGAAAGGATGTGATAGGAAAGAAACTAGAAAGGTAAAGAAGGAAGAGAGAAAAGAGATAAGAGGAAGAGAAGAAGGAGAAGAAGCGAATGAAAAACGATGTATGCATGCATGAATAGATAGATAGATAGATAGATAGATAGATAGATAGATATAGATAGATATAGATAGATATAGATAGATATAGATAGATTGAAGATAGATATAGATAGATATAGATAGATTGAAGATAGATAGAGA
>NW_027153546.1:0-438 GCF_002600585.1 Cystoisospora suis
CTTTTCTATCCCTGGATGCCCGGATAAGCAATGATCATGAAAACCTTGGAACAATTCTAATCTTTTCTCCTTGGGGGGAGTACACCACTTTCAACCTGCCCTTGCTTGATCCACAATAAATCGTCTTCCAAATGGTATTTTTTTCCCTCTTTAGTCAATGGAATGTTACTCCCCGTATTTTCAATTCCCAATGTTTTACAGGTTTTAACAATCTCTTGACAGCGCTCACATCATAATACGCTTTTTCCCAGTCTGATCGCTTTGGACTTCTATTACCTTTACTCTGCCCCCTATTCTGACTCTGTGATTCAAGTAAGAAAGCAACTTTTTCCATATAATCGGGGCGACCCAATGCCTCAGCTACTAAGTTCTGTCTTCCTGGCTTATAGACTACTCGGAAGTTAAAGTCAGCTGGTTTATCCAACCAGTACCCTAGTC
>NW_027153546.1:868-3653 GCF_002600585.1 Cystoisospora suis
ACCACCAGGCTCACGCTACCGCCGCAGGGGTGCGCGGCCCTATCTCTTCTGCTACACAACAGGAGTGCTAATTCCTCCCAACATAGAGTGCTCCTCCACTCTTTCCCTACTCTTATCAATTTCCTATTCCCAAAAAAATTCACTCCGAGTAGTAATCTTTGAAGTTCTTTAAAAAGGACACGCGCTCACAACACCACAGCATTTCACCCCGGTCGGCCCTCGGCCTCTCACAAACCTAAGCACAGCACCGGACTCACTCGGTGGAGCCGATTTTTTCTTCACGCATTAGACGCAAGAATAATATTAACTCTATGTTCCCTTGTGGGAACACTGCATCGCACACGTTGTTACCACCCTGCCACCTCTTAAGGCGGGTGACCCGCCGTGGCTTCGCCCGCCTCGCTAGTCCCGTGTCCGGCTACCTGGACTAGCTGGACTAGCGCTGGCTAACTATTTGGGAGGGGTGCGTTTGCCTAACTAAATGTTAATATTCTAATATAGCGCGTGTTACCTATTATTGCCATGCCTGCTTTATATTATACTAGTGACCTCACTACGGTGCTTGGTTTGTTCCGTGCTACCTACTTATCTACGGTGTGGACTCCTTGTTGCTCTGCTCCCCTCCTATTGCGCTACTACGTGTTGTGTGTTACTACTCTATTTCACTACGTTTTTACTATATGAAAAATATTTCTAATCATGTAAAATAAGTTAGTGAAAAATAATAAGCTATTCTGAAGATGATAACTAATTTAGGTTGATTGCGGTGGCAGGCCGCGTCAGAGCGCGCAGTGCTCTGACAGTGATCGTGACACTGATTAAGGAGTCCTTAAGTTCCTTCACCGCTTGAGAATGCTTGCGACGCCAAACTAGGGGACGTTTCTCGTTCAACAAGTCGTCGAGGAGCTTGGCTTTCCCAGCGAAGTCTTTTATTAGCTGACGGAATAACCTACTAACCCCAAAAACCTGCTAACTTGTCTCATATTCTCTAACTTCTCCGGGTAGTCTTTTAGGGCTTCCGCTTTTCTAGGATCCGGAGATCTTTTCCCTTTTCCAACAACGTATCCAAGGTACTTCACTTTTTGAGTTACAAGGTCACATTTATTTATTGCCGCATACAACTGTTGATTCCTTATCCGTTGTGAAACCCGTCGTAGATGACTTAAAGGTTCTTCCTTAGATTCTGAATACCCGAGGACGTCATCCAAGTACACTACAACAAATTCATCTAATTTGTTGATAAACACATTTTGCCTTAAACGTTGGAAAGTTGAAGGTGCCCCGGCCAAACCAAATGGCAATTCTTTGAACTGGAAAGTCCCATATCTACACTCAAATGCTGTTTTCCACCGATCTTCGAGGGGCAACTTGGAGTTGATAAGACCTCTTTTGAAGATCCAGTTTCGTCAACCATCGAGCTTTTCCTAGTCGGTGAATTAGGTCCTGAATTCGAGGTAGAGAATACTCGTCTTTTAAGGTAATTTCATCTAAGGCCTTGTTGTCCACGACCATTCTCAAACCTTCTCTCCTTGGCTTAGGTACTAAAACCACTGGCCCTGCAGACGGTGCTTAGGTAGGTCCAGTGAGTCTTTTTTCCCATAGGTCCTTGATTTGTCTTTTCAAGTCAGCTGAATCATCATTGAACAGGTTGTAGTTCTCGGTATGATACTGTGGTATTTCTCCTGGAATCAACTTAATCTGATGCTTCATGGGCCGATCGACAACTCCTGTAGGCGGTAAATTCCCAAACACATCTTGAAACTCGTCTACTAGTAGTGCAGCGTCTCCATCCAGTTCTCCCTTCAGCGCCCTGATTCTGTCACTTGGCTTTTTTGCTTGATCCAATATTCGGTTCCCCTTGATTACTTCTTCCCTCAACCCATTCACCGGCTCTATATTTCAATAAACCGATGAACTCAATTTGAGTCCTCATTTCTTTTCTGACCTTCTTTAGCGGAACCAGTTCTATCCTATTGACCGAACTTCCCTTTCTCCCTCTAGTCCTAACTGGCCTAGACTGACAGTGACTGAAGTCTTTCAACGCCTCTTCTACTGCAGTTGAAACCCGAAAAGGCAATTCTTCCTGTTCTTTAACCCCCTCCACCTTTGATGCCTTCTTTCTAGATTTTTTGGTATTCTTTAGAGAGGCTCCTTCTTGAACAATCACTTCGTCAGGAGCCGTGGGCTTCTCCTTCTTCTTGTTTTCTGAACTGGAATCTGTCTCCCTTACTCCGAACTTTGTCCTATCCCTCTTTTTCCTCAGCTGTCTTTTCTCTGGAGTCTCCTTTCGTCGATAGACTGGTCTTAAAATCGATAGACTATCCTCAGGGATGTCTTCAATCCTCAGAAGGCTTGCATTTAGTCACAGGTTCCTCAAACAGAATTTCCTTCCGATCATTATTTGCCCACGGATTTTCTGTCCTCTCTCCTTGGTCGTAGTCCCATCCGGGTAGCACGGGCCCCTCGGCCCGTTGTCTTTGGGATTCCTCCTGCGTAGAAACTCAGATACCACTCCTGCCCTCTGTAGGAAATCAAAACCTATTAGGACATCATATCCTACACAGGCAATCAGAAAGTCATGAAACATAGTTTTTTTCCCTAATTGTACCTCTAGATCAGGTATCCCTTCATGAGTACACACTTCTTTTCCAGAAGCACAAGCGAAACTATACTCCCTACGTATCTTTCGAATCCGACCCTTAAAGTACCCCGCACAAACTGGATGTATAAAACTACGGGAGGCTCCCGTGTCCAATAGAGCCGTTGTCAGAGCTTTGGCTCTGCC
>NW_027153546.1:4164-4293 GCF_002600585.1 Cystoisospora suis
AGTTAAGCATCCAATGTAGAAGAGAAGAATTTTTCCTGGAAAAACAGGGCACTTATAGAAAGGGAACGACTTCCCGAAGTAGGGAGCCTTTGAAAGGTAGCTTTTTGGATGTTTGAGGGGGCTGTTTAG
>NW_027153547.1:0-23326 GCF_002600585.1 Cystoisospora suis
TCTTTCTTTCTCTCTTTCATTCTTTCTCTTACATAAGTCGGGATAGGATAGGAGGAGATGTTTGATCATGGTCTCTAGAGAGGTCTCATTCCCAGGCATGCCTTCTAAGAATAACTCGTAGACCAATTGGTGTATTCCTGAACTGGCAAAAGACCTTGAAATCCGATCTTCTCTCTCTTCTTCTTCCTCTTCTTCTCGTCTCTTTCTCTTCTTCTCTTCCCTCTCCGTCTTACCATCTTCTTCTTCTTTCTTTCTTTCTCGTTCACTCTCCATACCGACTTCATCTTCGTCTCCCTCTCCTATCTTCTTCTTCTTCTCGTTTCCGTTCTCCTCTCCAGGTTTGCTATTCTCATCTTCTCTCTCCCCTCCTTCTCCCCCTTCACTCACTCTATCCACGGAAGTCTTCGATACACTTTCAGCAGAAGAAGAGGAAGAGGAAGGTTCTCGGGTGGAGATCCATCTCCTAATCATTCGACTGCATGCATCTCTGACGCCAATGGCTTTATCATTCAGACCTGTCAAGACCAACAGACTCTTCTGATCTACGGTCAAGACGTTCTCATCTCTTTGACACACACAAAGAGACAAAAAGAAGAGGAGAAAAAGACAGAGAGAAAGAAAAGTCAGAATTCACCCATGAGACAGATGAATCAGTACAAGCAAGAAGAGGAAAGACAAAAGAAAGAAGAGAGAAGAGAAGGGAAGAGAAAGAATGAAAGAAGAAGCGGAGAGAGAGAGAGAGACATCTTCTCCCCTCGTTATGATGGCTCTGTAGAGATGTGAGCTAGGAGAAATCCAAAAGGAAAAAGAAAGAGGAGGAGAGAGACTCTTCCGATCAAGAAGGTTCCTTTCCCCTTATTCAACAGATACTCTTCACCCACACAAACAAGACTTCTTCTTCTTCTCATTCACACTAACCAATACAACATATATATACATACATACGTATATACATACATATATACATACATACATATATACGTACATACGTACATACGCCTAGATATCTCTATGTATGTGTGTATACATGTATGCGTATACATAGCTAATGTTCCATTCTCTCAAATCATTTGTACAGAGTAGAATAAAGTCTTAAAGGCAAAGCAGCACTCCCACCATAGACATTTTCCATACTTCAATAGATATATACACATCTGCACAGATCAAGATATATATATATATATATATATATCCCTGTCTCTTGGAGCACTACATACAAATACCTATATATATATATGTATGTGTGTACGTACGTGTGTATGCATGTGGCCTTGTATAGGGTGGAGAGAGGGAAGTGAAAATGAGGGGAGATCGACAGGAATGAAAGAAACCCAAAGAAGACCGACAAAGACAACGACAAAAAGAAGAAGGACTTGGAGAAAGAGTGAAGAAAAAGAAAGAAGAAGGAGAAAAGGAAATGTCGAAATGTACATTTGGTTGACTGCTGTTAAGGGAAGAGAAGAGAAAGAAGAAAAGAGAAGACAAGAGAAAGAAGAGAAGAGAAGAGAAGAGAAAGAAGAAAAGAGAAAGAAGAGAAGAGAAAAGAAGACAAGAGAAAGAAGAAAAGAGAAGAAGAAAAGAGAAGAGAAGAAGAAAAGAGAAGAGAAGAAGAGAAGAGAAAAGAAGACAAGAGAAAGAAGAGAAGAGAAAAGAAGAGAAGAGAAGAAGAGAAGAGAAAAGAAGAAAAGAGAAAAGAAGAGAAGCGAAAGAAGAGAAGAGAAGCAGCGTAGGTGATGAATTCTCCCCTTCGTCTCAGTCAGTTTGTCGTGAGGAATAGAATTAGCTACCACTATATCCATCTATATCCTTATACATACATATATATACATAGATATAGATATATACATAGATATAGATATATACATAGATATATACCTAGACAAATAGAGAGATACGTAGACATATAGAGAGAGAGGGAAAAAGAGAGAGAGAGATATATGGAGAGAGAGAAACATGGCGGGAGAGATAAGAAGAAGACAAACATCTCTGGGTTTGATTCTTGTAAAGTTGCCTCTGCTCTTTCTCTTCTTCTTCTTTTTCTTCCTTTTCTTCTTACTTGGCCAATCTTCGGTAAAGAGAAGCACGCACATCTGCGGAGCTGTCGTAGGCACGGCTTAGGACCTTCTGAAGAATGAAAGAAGAAGAAAAAGTTGTCGTCTTCGAATCTTCTTCTTGTTCTCCCCTACCTGTCTGCTGATGGTAATAAGAAGAAGAAGAGAAAGAGTCGAGGGAGTCGCGGTCAGAGTGGGGAAGAAGAAGAATACGAGACAAAGCAGTGCGGCGGATAGCTGACGTATCGTCTTCTGTTAAAGAAGAGCAAAAGGCTCGCCATACAGGACAGGAAGCCTAAGAGCAAACAGGACAGAAGAAATGGAAGAGAGAAGGAGAGAAGAGGAGGAGGAGGGAGAAGAAGAGAGAAGAAAAAGAAGAAAGAAGAAAAGCAAGAAAGATATGAGAACCATCTATATATGCAGAGAGATATGTAGAGAGAGATATGAAAAGAGTGTGAAAGAAGAAGAGAGAGAGAAAGGAAGGCTTCTCCTACACTCTCTGTATACATAGACATATACAGATAGAGACACATATATATCTAGGTGTCTCTATACATGCGTATATCTATATATGTATACAGTTTCATGGAGTACACACCTTCGTCAACCCGCATGCAGCCGCCTATCTATCCAGATAATGTAGCCGTACCTCTATGTACACCTATAGACATACATATACACACATGCATATATACACAGATGAATACCTATCTATACATACATGTGTATTTGCAGTAAGAGGGAAAGTGCCTATCCAGATACCAAAAGAAAGAGAGAAGAAGAAGAGGAATTTTCCAGCACAAGCTAAGCAGTTCTAGACAGATCTCTCCTTACTTCCCCTCTATTCCATTTGATATGCTTTTTGCCATCATATACACAAATGACTCTTCTTCTTCTTTTCTTCTTCATCACATAAAGGAATCTAAACATGAAGGAGCAAAATTTCTGTCCCCCTTCTAGATATACAAGCATGTATCAATCTCCTTTCTTTCTATCTTTCTATCTCTCTTTATGTTTTGAGTTGGTCTTTCTATTTGTCTGGAGTGTCTCTCATGGCTTGTCGTCAAGAATGTCTTCTTCTTTCTTCGATTCCTCCCCTTCTTAACCTCGCCTCGTCCATCTGTTGGAGTCCTCCAATCTCCTACTTCCTACTTCCCACGGGGGGGGCATATAGACACAGCACACCTCCTTCTTTCTCTCCCCTCAACTTTCTCTCTTTCTGTAGGTCTCTATCAAGGCTGTGTCGTAAGCCATGAGAGAATGGAGTTTGTTTCGCTATTAAGTCTTTCTTTTCTTTGCTTACGTGAGGCATCTGAAAGTGTTCGAGTAGAAGAAGAGCCATGCGCCGAGCCGTGGACTCTTTGCTTCTTTGCAGGAAGTGGAGAAAGACCTGGCAATGGTATGTTTGAAGAGAGTCCGCTATCGCCATGCCAGAGGAGGAGACCCACGCCATCAGACGGATTAAGAACATACACGCGCCTGTCCTAGCCGCTTTAGACCGGCAAAACACCTGAGGCAAAAGGCGAGACCAAATGCTCTGGAAAGAAGGGCACAGACAGACAGACAGACAGAAAGAAAGAGAAAGAAAGGAAGAGTGAGAAAGAGAGAAAGAAAGAGAGGAGCCTTTCGTGGAAAGAGAAGAGAAAGAAGAAAAGGAGGGCAGGGGGAGGTAACGGATTGAGGGTGTTGGCGAGGATGAGGTGTATGTACACCCGGGAGAGACAGAGAGAGAGAGAGAGTTAGAGAAAGAATAGAGAAAATTTCTTTCAACTTCCTCTTCTTTCTTTCTCCTCTCCAAGATCAGAATCTCTTGTTCCGATATACAGACTACGAAAACAATCTCTCCTCTCTGTCTCTCTCTTTCATACCTACATAGATACATATATACATATATATATACATATATATATATATATGTATATATGTACTTCACGCAGATAGATAGATTGGATCTAGATAGATAGACAGATAGGTTGATGGGTAGATAGATAGATAGATGGAAAGAGGTCTTTTTGAAGGGACAAATGTAGGGAAGACGATTGCATGGCTATTGGAGAGGTTTTCTTTCTAAAGAAAGAAGATAAGAAAGATAGGACAGAAGAGAGAAGAGAAGCCTATCATCGATAGATATGAAGAAGCATAGACAGATAAATCTCTTCTTCTTCTTTCTCCTCTTCATTTATCCAGACACGTATTGATCGAGCCGCTTCTTCATACCTCAATGCCTCTATACCTCTTCTCAACGACCACTTCTTCTTCTTCTGCTTCCTTCTCCTCTTCTTTTACTTCTTTCTCTCCTGCCTTCTCTTCTTCTTCTTTTACTTCTTTCTCTTCTTCTTCTTCTCCTTCTTCGCCAGTTGCTTGTTTCTTTCCCCATCTCCCTCTTGTCCTCGTAGCTAGAGAGCTTTGCGCCTCCTTCTTCTTGTGCGTTCGCAAGCCCTTCTTCTTCTTTCTTTCATGCTCCCAAGTCAGTTCATCCAGGCGACCAATGGATCGATAAAAGAAAGAAGAAAGTCTACTCCCTTCACGTTCGGGAAGCTTAGAGAGATATAGAGACAAGTGAAGAATCTGACGGAAAGAGGCCTCAAGAAATCTCTCAGGTGTCACTAGACCTCGCTGCACCTTCGGATCCGACTTTCTCTCAAGATCGTTTTCTTTATCTTCCTCTTCTTCTTCTTGTTCTTTCTCTTCCACCACATTGCTCGTCTTCTTCTTCTTGCTCTTCTTTTTCTTCTCCTCCTCCTCTTCCTCCCTGTTCATCTTCTTCTTCTTCGTCTTCTGCTTCGCTCCAATCTCCGACGAAGAAGAGGAGGAGTCATCTTCTTTTTCTTTCTTCTCTTTAGACGACATTATGCTATCTCTCTGTCCTTTCTCTTCTTCTTCTTCTCTTTCTTGGTTTGCGAGGGCCTGAAGAAGAATTTTGTCTACGCTGCAGAGAGCAGCAGAGAGAGACACCTCACGATACGTGTAAGCTCGATAGATATGAAGATAATACCTGACCCACGAAGGAAGAAGATGCAACTTTTCTCCTTTCTGCGAAATCGACTTGATCTTCTTCTTCTTTTCTTCTTCTCTTTCTTCTTTTTCTTTTTCATCTCTATTCTCCTGTTCGCTTGTGTTTCTCCCTAGCTCTCTGGATGTCTTGGCATTTATCTTCTTCTTCTTCGTCTCTCTCACCTTAGCACCTCCCTCTTTCTTTCCTTTCTTTATCTCTGTCTTCTGCTTCTCTTCTTCTTCTTCCTCCACCTCTTCGACCTCCACTGCACCTACTCCTTCTTCATCTTCATCTTCCTCTTCTTCTCCCTCTTTCTCCTCTTCTTCTTCTTTCTCATCTTCTGGAGCTCTTCTCGCTCTTCCTCTTCTTCGAGCACCCTGCTTGTCACTTCTTTCTCTTCTCTCTTCTTGGCCTTCCATCTTCGCTGATCGGCCTGTCCCCCATTCTTCGGAGACACTTTCTTTCAACTCGAGAAACGCTTCTTCCTCCTCTTCCACCATCATGAAAACACTAGCAAAAGAAAAAGAAAGAAAGAGTGAGAAAGAAAGAAAGAGAAAAGAAAGAAAGAAAGAAAGAAAGAAAGAAAGAAAGAGAAAAGAAAGAGACCAGAGAAAGAAAGTCTAGTTAGTTATGGGACAGTCTTCTTTCCATGAAGTCGTTAGAGATCTTCTTTTCCTTCGTCTTCTTCATCTTCTTCATGATATATCAGTCCATTTCTTCTCTTGTACACATGCAGGAACCTGTATCTAGTCATTCATCTGTGTATCGCTCTTTCTTCCTCTATCTTTTCTCTTCTTCTTCTTCTTCATACCTTTTCTGTGTCTCTTTGTTGCTTGCGACTTTCCTCATGATCCATGCTTCTGCTGTGCTTCTATTGCTGTAGTTCTAATGCGAGTCTCGAAGTCAATCGATACTTTTCCTAAGCATCGACTCTCTAAACTCGAGTGCAGCAAAGACGAAGAAACATACCCAAAAAGAATTAGATACAAAGAGATACATCAAAGAAAGATAGAAAGATAGATAGATGAATGAAGATAGATAGAGAGATAGATGTGAGAATTCGCAAGAGAGAAGAGAAGCTCGAGGGAGGAAGAGAAACCCACCGTAGAGCTTTACAGAGAGAAAGGAGAAGGAGAAGACAAACAAGAATAAGAAGAATAGACAGGGGAGTCGTTAAAGGCAAGGAAATATCTACATCTACGACGAGGGCATGACGCTCGATCTTTCTCTTGTCTTCTCTTCTTTTCGTTCTCTTCTTCTTCTGCTAAAGTCAATTCTCTTGGTCTTGCATCTTCTCTCTTCAGAAGAGAAGAAAGAAGAGGATGAACAATGATATCTATACGTAGATCCCTGTGTCTTTATGTATTTATGTATGTAGGTCTTTCTTGCCCTTCTCTCTCACTACAAGACTGCGTAGAAAAAGTCAAAGAAGATAAAAGAGAAGAAGAAGAAGAAAAAGAAAAAGAAGAAGAAGAAAAAGAGTGAGAAGAAGAAGAAAGACAGAAAGAAAGAGAGAGAAGTGTAAAGAAAAGAGAGGGAGAGGGAGAGGTGTTTTACATACGGACGAAGAGAACCATCTTAATCACTCCTTCTTCTTCTTCTCCTTCTTCTCTCTCCCTATCTCTCTGTCTTTTCTTCTCCTTATCTTCGTTTCCGAACCCCCCCGTATCTTACACCTTCTTCTTCTTCTTGCTCTTCTTTTTCTTCTTCCGTGTCTTTCTCTACAAGAGATGAGGTAGCTATCTGAGAGCAATTGACTTTTTAATCCCTTCCTTCTTCGCTGTCCTCATCCTTCTCCTTCATCTTGTACATCTCTAAAGCGATAGGTAAAACGCCTCTCTGTCTCTCTCACACCACTGTCTTCTCGAGAAGGTGTCACTTCAAGAGAAAGAAAAGAGAAAAGAATCTCTTTACAGAAAAGAGAAGATAAAAAGACTTCATTGATCGACTGAAAGGTGTGCGAAAACTTGGCAAGTAAGTCTGCCCTCTCCTGTCACTACCTCCTTCTGTACACGAACGGTCGGGTTCAGGTGTACATACACCCGAAGAGTACGAAAGGTATCCTTCTGTAGGAGATCTCCTCGGGTCTATCTCTCTCCGGAAAGCGCTTTAGGCGCGATATGAAAGGAAAGAGACATTTCTCGAAGCTTCTTTCTTCCCCTCTTGTGAAGAAACAGAAGTTTCGACGAATCCCCCTTCTTAATCTTCTGTCTTCTTTCTTTCTTTCTTCCGTTCTTCTTCTTTGTAGATATATCTGTCCGTGAGGAGACTTCTTGAGAAAGAAAAGAGTTAGATGGAGAAGAGAAAGGTAAAAGAGAAGAAAAAGAAAGGGAAGAGGAAAGAATGCAAGAAAGAGGAGATGACAGAGATTTACACTTTTCTCCCTGGGGATGAAAAGATTGGTATGCATCTATCTTTAATCTATCTACGCAAATTTGTAGGTTGCGCTGAAGATAGAAGAAAAGAAAAAGAAGAAGAAAAAGAAGAGATGAGGAAAAAGAAGGGAAGAGAGGGAAAGAGAGATGGAAGAGAACATTTCTTTTCTGAAGTGGAGGAGAGAAAGGAGAGACTGGAAATAGATTCGCAAAGGGCCGAGAAGAGAGAAGGAAAGATCAGTAGTAAATGGAGGGATGAAGAAGAGAAGTCGGACTAAAAAGAAAGATTTGAATGAAATCTCCAGGAAGAAAAGGGAGAGAAAGAAGAAGAGTTGAAGGAAAGAAGGGAAGAGAGAGGGAGAGAGAGGGAGAGAGAGAGAGAATGGGAATGAAGGAGATAGACAGGTATCTAGGAGTGTCTGTCTCTACAAGAAACACCTTCTATACCTCTCTTCAGGTCTCTCTCTCTCTTGTTGTCTTTCTTTCTTCTTGAAATAAAAAGGGTTTATAGTGTTACATCTTTCTCTTGAAGAAGGAAGTCTCCTCTCTCTTCTTCTCTCTTAGCTATCTCTCCTCGCGCTCTCACCTACACATAGGAAGAAAGAAAGAAGAGAAAAAGACACATCGTCTTGAAGACAGAGAAATACAAGACGTCGTGACTGCGACCACGATAAGAAGAAAGAAAGAAGATGAAGAAGAAGAAAAAAGAGAAAGAAAAGAAGAAAGGACGAGAGAAAAAGAAAGAGCGAGACATGCAGAAGCGAGACCGAAGGGAGGAAGGATGGGAGGAGGGACGGGAGGGGGGGGGAGGTTAAGAAAGCAAGAAGAGGAAGAAGAAGAGATTCTCTTAACAAGTGCGATAAATGCCTTGAAAGGCCTTAACAGAAGCAAATGGAGAGAAGAAAAGTCTATAGAAGACACACAAAGAAAGAAGAAAAAGAAGAGATAGCATAAAAATGAGAGGGGTGTCTTCTCTTCCTCCGCACACGAGTGTGTCAATACGAGAGTTAAAAAGAGGGAGAAGACCCACGAAAAAGACAAAGAATCTCTCTTTCCTTCTTTCTCACTCTTTCTCACTCTTCCTTTCCGTCTTTTCACTTACCGATGGATTCTCCTCTTTGCTTTTCCGTAGACTTGTATATTTCAGATTCCTTGCAAAGAAAAGAAGAAGACGGGAGGGGAAGGGGGATCAGATGAGAGAACTTCTC
Source organism: Cystoisospora suis (assembly GCF_002600585.1). NCBI lineage: Eukaryota > Apicomplexa > Conoidasida > Eucoccidiorida > Sarcocystidae > Cystoisospora > Cystoisospora suis. The sequence goes on from NW_027153547.1 coordinate 8,630, forward strand.
TTCTTTTTCCTTTTTCTTCTTGTGAAAATGACGAAAAAGAAGAAGAGGGTAAGGAGAGCTATCTTCTTTTTTCGTGAGAAAAGCAAGGCATTTCGGGTGTATGTACACCACGTCAAACAAGTGAATGACCCTCAATTCTAATATGAGAAAGGGAAAGAAGCATCTTTCCTTGTCCTTCTCTGGTTTGTATTCTTCTCTTCTTAACGATGGATCTCTCTCTTTATTTCAACGGGCTCGTTCTCTCTTTTCTTCTTCTCCCTTCTCATTTGAGAGACCTCTCTTCGCAAGTGACCTATCTCCACACCTAGATAGATAGATAGATTAAAGATAGATAGATAGATAGGCAAGGAGAATAGCATGAAGAAAACAAGAGAAAGAAAGAGAGAGAAATACATTTGCTTTCGCTTTTCTTTCCTGTATCTGGAGATTTGAAGGAGAGTGCGATGAAAGTTTGTATCGATTTTCTCGATCGATTCTTTTCTCCAATCCCGGGGGGAGAGACTCGCGAGTTGACTAGATCAGAAAAGGGTGGTCTCCATCTTGAACTCTCTTCTCTCTCTCATTTCTTATCAGGCTGTACATACACTTCAATTCTTCTGTTTCAGCAGACTCCCCTTCCTGAGACTCTACATCCTCCACACATACACATGCGCACGTATACATTCATATACATATCTATATATAGAGATATATATATATGTATATACTCTCTATCTAGCTATGTAGACATATATGCAAACATAAATCTGCATGTATGTATACATATAGATACACCCCTACACTCTCTCTAGACGCACAATCCATACAAATACGTGTATACATATGTATGTATAAGTACCTCCGTGTATTTCTTCATGTGCGTATACATGTATATCTGTATACAGATGTGTATATAGAGAGCGAGCGAGCGATGTGCGTGGAGGTATCGATAGATGTCTGGATGTGTCTAGACACGTATGTCTAGTTACGTAGCTATGGATGAAGGAATTTCTTCTTAAAGAAAAGTTTGAAATTTGATCTTTGTCTTGGCGATAGAAAAAGGAAGAGAAGCAGGAGACGTCTTTTCTTCTTTCTCTCGCCCGTCACTTTTCTTCTCCTTTTTTCTTTAATAGAATGAAGGTTACGAGACATCTGTCTATCATTCTTGGACAGACGACAAAGAAGAAGAAGAAGAGAGGATAGAGAAGAAGAGATTTACTTCTTCTAAAACGTCTTTTTCTTCTTTCATTGGAAGTATAGTTTCTTTGCTATTTGAAGTCTATTCATCTGCCTGTGGTACGAGAGTTCGTTCAACGCTTCTTTTCTTTTATCTCTCCATCTATCTACCGATTGCATTGCTTTCTTGCCTATCTTCTCTTCTTTCCTCGCTTTGCTTCATTCTTTCCAAGAAGTTCTCCTATCATCTTACAGGTCTCCTGTCTTTCTATCTCTGTATAAATCTATCTGTCTATCATCTATCTCTCGATCTATCTAGTCTATTTATACCAATGTCTTCTTCCTCTTCTTTCTTTTCTTCTTCTTCATGTACCAAATCGACCGGTCCCATCTTTCACTCTCCTTCCTCTTCCTCTTCTTCTTCTCACTCCTCTAACAGCTCATCTCTTTCTCTCTCCTCTTCTTCTCTCTCTTCTTTCTCTTCTTCTTCTCTCTCTTCGTCTGTACTTTCTCTGCATCGTCCGAACGTCTCTTTCCTTCATTCTTCTTCTTCTCCTTCTTCTTCTTCTCCTTCTCTTTCATCTGGTAGATGTCCAGCTTTTAGCCCTTCATCTCTTCAGCACGCGTCACCGTCACGTCAGTCTTCTTCTTCTCTTCTTCCTTTTCTCGTTCCTTCTCCTTTACCCTTCTTTTCTTCTTCTTCTTCATCTTCTTCATTTGTTTCTTCTCCTAAGAAGAAAGGAGAAATTTCACGAAGCTTCATTAGAACAGGGTTTACTCCTTTCAGGGGAACCTCAAGACACCACAATGTCGCATGCACCTCTCCCCATCTTTCTCCGGGTGTATGTACACCTGGAGACAGTGTATACCGTAGTAAAGATAAGAGGAGTTGTTCTTCCTTTTCTGTTTCCTCTTCTCCTTCTCTTTCTCTTTCTTCTTTAAAGAAGAATCCATTCAACTTTCGATCTTTCAACGGTCACGAACATGATAAGAAAGTCCGGATTTCTCATCTTCTTCATGTGGGAGGCTGGGTCCGGTGTCTTATGGAAGAGAGTCTTCTCTTCGAAGTGAAAGAGTCTCTCTATTTCTCTCTCTTGGAAGAAAAAGAAGCACAGCAAGAAGAAGAAGAAACAAGGAGGAGGAAGGAGCAGGAGAGAAAAGCTTCTCTCTCTCATGAAGATAGCCCGAGGGACAAGAAGAAGAACAAGAAGGAGAGCACTTTATCGTGTATTGATAGGCAGGGGGAGAAGGAGAAGCGAGATCTTAATGAAGATGAGAAGGATGAGACGGGAGAAAGAGGTGAAGAAAAGGAAGAAGAGAAAGGAGAAGGAGAAAAACGGTCTGAGCGAGATGAAGAATGGCTCGGGTGTATAGACACCTCAAGCAAGGAGAGGAGAAGAGAGGAAGAGAACGAGAGGGAGACAGAAAGAAGGATAAGAAAAAAGGGATCTTCTCGGTCAAGAAAGAAGCGACGAAACCTGAAGATTCTCCTTAAAGAAGAGAAAAAGAAGAGAAAGAAAAGAATAGAAACGCTTTCGGCTCGTCATGCACATCAGTCTCACTCTTTTGGTAAAGAGGAGAAAGAAATCTCTTCTTCTTCCTCCTCTTCTTCTATTGATAGGTATGAACAGAAAGAGAAGCAGACAGAGGAGAAGAAGAGAGGAGGAGATGAAGAACGCGCCTCCTTTTCTTCTTCTTTTCTGTGTTCTTCTCCATCTTCTGGCTTTTTATCTTCTTCTTCTTGTTGCTCTTCTTCTTCTTATTGTTCTCCCCTTGTTTGCTTTCGTCAGCTGGAGAGAAGAAGAAATTTCCTCCCATGTAAAGTCTTAGATATCCGTCGGCATTCTTCACGTCAGGATCTTCTTTTTCTTCTTCTCTCTGACGGGCTCCACTCTTCTCTTGCTGCTCTACAGCCTCCTTCCACACGACCTCTATCCTCTCCCCCTTCTTCTTCTTCCTCTTCTCGCTCTTCTTCTCCTATCTCTTCATCTTCTTTTTCGTCGTCTTCTTCTTCCCTCTACGTATCGTCTTTGTCTTCCTGCGCTCCTTCTCCTGCATCTTTGTCTCTCTCTTCTTCTCTCTCTGTCTCTTCTTCTTCTTGTACGGCTGTCCCCTCTCTTCATCCCGTCATTCTTCCTCCTGTCTCAAATGAGAAAGAGCAAAACAGGTTATCTCCTCCTGAAAAAAGCGTTAATCCATCTCTTTCTTCTTCTGCTGTCTCTTCATCTTTCCGTCTTTCTCCTGAACGAAAGAAGAGAAGAAAGACACGGAGAGGAAGAGGAAGAACATTGCGTCGCTATGCTGAAAGAACTCAGCGTCTTTGTGAAAGATCAGAAGAAAAGGAAAATGTCTCTGTAAGAAAGGAGAGGCTAACCAACTCCTCAGCCTGTGAGAGCGCCGATACGTCTCTTACGCATAGACAAGAGAGAAATAAAGAAGAAGACGAAAGGAGAGGAGAAGAAGAAGATGGAGAAGAGAGAGAAGAAGAAAAAGAAGAAGATAGAAGGAGAGGAGAAGAGAAGGAGAACCTGGAGAGCAGAGGAGTCATGGTCGGTGTTACGATGGAGGATCAGCTGAAAAGACATATGAAAGAAAGAAGAAGAAAAGAAAGGGAAGAAGAAGAAGGTGCAGAAAAGACGATAGTGAGAGATGAAAGTGTGCTTGGGGAGAGAAGCAAGAGAGATGAAGAAGAAAAGGAAAAGAAGAAGCAGAGCTTTCCTAGAGGAGACCTTCTGTCTCAAAGAAGACCTGAAGCAAGAGATCTTATGACGCAGAAAAGAAATGATACCTGGAGATATCTCATAGCGAAGGAGTGGTCTAGTACGAAGGCTCCGTGGTGTAACTACACCTCAAGAGATCTCAATCTTCTCTTCCATCAGCTACAAACTCTCAGGCGTATGGACCACACTCCTCTCTAGCCTTTCCTCTTTTCTCTCTTTTCGTGTTGGCTTTTCTGCCTTTCTTCTCTCTTTCCTTCCTTCTTTCCTTCTCTCTCTGAAAGGCCTACGTGTATATCTTCTGGCTCTAGAAAACACATATATATGTGCATATACACATGCATGCACATACATATTCATACATACATCTTCGCACATACATACTCATACATACATATAGACGTACTCCTACATACATACAGACATGTATACATCTTCGTGCATGCATGCGTCTTCATGTATACATAGATTCGTGTTTCTTGTATATACACACATATACGTACACATGTATATAGCCGTGTAGGTTCATCGAGGTACGTGTGGCTAGCTATGCATGCTGTTGTATAAGAAGATCGAGCTCGAGATACAGCAGTATCTTCTCTGAGTGTATAGACAGTGGATCGATGGATCTTCCCTCGCCTCTCTCTCTGTCGATGTGAGGAGTCTCTTTTCCTCGTTGTCTCCTCTCTCTCTCTCTTCTTTCTTTCTTTCCATAGAAAGACATGGATCATAGAGCAAGGTTTGGATATAGAGATACATCACTTTCTTCCTTTCTTTGGGATCAGCGAGTCTCTCGCTTTGTCATTTCTCTCTTTCTTTCTACAAGGGTACATGAGCTTAGAGACTTCTTTCTTCTCCAAGTATATAGGGAGATCGTTCGATCTCTCTTCTTCCTCTTTTTCTCTCTTGTGTTCTTTTCTAAAGTGTGCTTTATCTTCTTTCTATCCTTTCATTCTATCTCATTCTCTCTTCTCCTTCGATCTTTCTTTCTCTCTTTCTTTCTCTTTCTCTCTTATCCTTCTCTCTCTTCCTATCCTTTCTTTCTCTTTCTCTCTTCTTCTTTTCTATGTCTCTCTCTTTCTTTCTTTCTTTCTCTGCTTCATTCTTTTTCCCTGTGTAGGAGAGAAATGCGTGACACTCATTCTTTCTTTCTTCCTTCCTTCTTCAGCCAAGCTAAAGACTTCTTTTCTTTTTCTTTCTTTCTTTCTCTCTTTTCTTCTGTTTTGCGTTGCCTGTCTTTGTAGATGGCTACATCGAAGTGAAGGTGTCTCCTTATCTCTTCTGGCTGTCTCCTTCTGTCCCTTGTTTCTCTCTAACGGTCCTTCATCCTCTATCTTTAGATCTCTCACTCATAACTCCGTCGTCTATCTCTTCGATGCCTTCTCCTCCTCGGTATACCCCAGGAATTTCTTCTTCTTCTTCCTTTTCTTCTTCTTCCTTTTCTTCTTCTTCTCTTCAATCTTATCGTCTTCATTCTAATGGAAGGTATCGAGGTTTCTCATCTTTTCCGTTAGAGGCGGTAGCAACAGAGTCACGTTTCCAGAGCTCTTCTTCTACGTGGTCGGCTTCGAATAGCTTCCCTACTCCTTCGGTGCTTCATGTTTCTCCTATCTCTGATATTCTCTCATCTATCTCTTCTTATTACTATTCCTCTTCTTCTGCCTCCTCTTCTCTCTCTTCTTCTTCTCTCTCTTCTTCTTCTCTCTCTTCTTCTTCTCTCTCTTCTTCTCTTGCTTCTTCTTCTCCCTCTTCTTCTTCTTCCTTTTCTTCTTCTTCGTCAGTACCACCCTCTTCTCTCTCTTCTTCTTATTCTTTTTCGTCTTCTTCAATAGTACCTCCCTTTCCTTCTCTCTCTTCTTCTTCCTCCTCCTTTTCTTCTTCTTCTTCATTGGTACCACCCTCTTCTTCTTTTCGTCGTCAGTCCTGCTCTCTTTCGTCTTCTTTAAGCCGCCATGTCCCTTCCTCTCCTTCTTTCCTTACAAGGAGAGAGGATAGAGAGAGTAAAGAAGACAGAAGAGATAGTATACGTGTCTCTTCTTCTTCTTCTCGGTCTTCTTTTCCCTCTCCAAGGAGAAGGGAAAAGTCTGGAGATTTTCCTCAAGAGAGAGGCCGTTTTTTCTTTTCTTCAGAAGGAGAAAAGGAAGACGAAAGAAAGAAGAAAGACAACTCACAAGGAGAAGAAAGAAAAGAAGAGAAAGAAGAAGACGAAGAACGAGATAAAGCGTTCCAAGATGAAGAAGAGGAAGAAGAAAGGGCGAAGAAAAGAAGACTTGAGACAGATCAGAGGGGTGACGGAAGAGAAGGCGAGATGGAAGAGAAAGAGACATGCGGTTCTATCATTGCTATTCTTCATGAAGATCTACAAGGGAAAGAAGAAAAAGAGAGAAAAGAGAAAGAAGAAACAGGAGAGAAAGAAGAAGAAGAAGAGAGAGAAGAGAAAGAAGCGGACATGAGAGGTGTCTCTCTTCTTGACGAGAGACTCGAGGAGACGAACGTGGGTAAAAAGACACACAGCCAAAGAAAAAGAGATGAGAGAGAGATCCATGATAAAGAGAAAGATAAAGATGAGCATAGCGAGTCTGCGAGAATAGAAGAGAGACAAGAGAAGAGAAGAGAAAGAGAAAGAAGTAGAGAAATGAAAGGAGACCAAGTAGGAGAAGATCACAATGGTTTGAAGGAAGATAGTGTAAGAAGAAGAAGAAGAATGAGAAACAATCTAACGACATCTTCTTTCTCTTCATCCTCCTCCTTCTTGATAGCACCTTCTTCTTCTTCATCTTCTCAAGGCAGTGGTGGTTGCACAACTACTTCTCTAACGGCGTCTCTTCATTCTCTCTCTTCTTCCTCTTCTTCTTCTCCTTCTCAGACGCAAGCGACGGACGACCTCACGCAGGCCAGTTCCTTTGCTTCTATCTTGGAGAGAAAGAGAGAGACTGGCCTTGATAGGGAGGCTTGCGTCGGAGAGGGAGGTAGTAGGAATGAAGACGATAGAGAAAAGACAGAGGCAAAAGAAGAAGAAGGAGAGGAAAGAAAAGAGAAAGAAGATAAGGATGATGAGGAAGAGAGAAGCCGAGAGAAGAAGTTCTCTGCATTGGGAGAGAAGAAAGGAGACCGAAATATCGAGAGGGATTGGAGTGAATGCTCTATAGAAAGAAAAGAAGAAGAAGGAGATGAAGAGAGATCAGGAAAAGAAGAAGGAAGAGAGAGTCTAAGAAAAGAAGAAGAAGAAGGAGATGAAGAGCAATTGAGAGAAGAAGAGGAGAGAGTGAAGAGAGGAGATAAAGTGGAGATTCTAGATTTGGAAGGCAGCGAGGAGAGTGAGGAATGGAGGGATAGAAAAAGCCTAAGGAACGACGAAAGTTTGAATGAGAGATACCCCACCCCTATTTTACTTTCTTCTTCTTCCTCCTCCTCTTCGTCATCTCAGAAGACGGCGGTAACGCTTTCAGTTGATGAAGAAGAGAAAGAAGAAGAAAAAGAAGAAGAAGAAGAAGAAGAGGAAGAAGAAGAAGAAGAGGAAGAGAAGGAAATCTTGACCCAGTCAACGCTCAAAGACCATCAAGAAGAAGAAAAAGAACGACGAGGAGAAGAAGAAGAAGAAGACCGAAGAGAAGAAAAGCAGGAAGGTTTTCCCTCTTGGAGAAAGAGAGAGAAGAGATATGTTGAAGGTTCGATTCCTTCAGACTGGCTAAGGGAGAGGAAGGAATGCCGAGAGAGAGAAGAACCTCCGGAGTCGATACAAAGGAAGATAAGGCTTCGTAAGCGTCGACTGTTTATCTTTCTAGAGAAGGAAGTCTCTATCCATCATTATCTTTGCAATCCTTATGGCACAACAAACATGAAAGAAGAAAAGGAAGAAGAAGAAAAAGAGAAAGAAGAAGAAGAAGGGGTTTCGAGAACGCAAGGAATGGCTTCTTTCGATCTCTCTCCTTACGTGGATCTTGACGGCTCTAATGATAGACTTTCACTAGGAAGAAGGAGAAAAAGAAGAGAAAGAAGGAGTCGAAATCTTAATCTCTCTATAGACAGAAAAAGAAGAGAAAGAAGGGGAAGTGAAGGGCCTAAGAGGAGTATGGAGAGACTGGTAAGAATGCGGGGCTTGTCGACTGTCTGCTCTTTGAAGCAAAGTCATCGAGACTCTTCTTCTTCTTCATCTTTGCCTTCGAGAAGAATTCACATGAAAAGAGGAAAGAAAGAAAGAACCTTCCTTCTTTCTTCTTCTCATTCTTCAGATGTCTTCTTCTCTTCGATTCAAGACACAGAGAGTAAGCCAACCGAGAAGAAAGCGGAGGAGAAGAAGAAAAAAGATGAAAAAGGCTCGACTCGTCCTAGTTCGGGAGAAAACGGAAAGACAAGCTTGAATATTCACAAAGATACACAGGAGACACAAAGAAGAAGAAGAAGAAAGAAGGAAAGCGAGAAGAAGGTTCACGAAAGACAGACTGTAAGAAAGGGAGATCGTTTCTCTCTCTCTTGCTCTCTTCATTCTTCTTCTTCTTTTCCGTCACAGCGGCCATTCAAAACACATTGTCAGTCTTCTGAAACAACGATAGTAAATCGGTCTTCTTCTTTTTCTTCTTCCTTCTCTTCTTCTCATTCTCTTCTTAGTCAGAAAGCTTCTTTCCTTCCTTCGTCGGCTTCGCTCACTGAAAGCGAAAGGAACTCATCAAGCATCGATTCGCATCATCGAGATATCGTCGATTCTCCATCACGATCATCGATGGTCGCTAGGTCTCCTTCTTTTTCTTCCGTGTCGTCCATTCCCTCTCGTGGTCGTCCATCTCTTGAGAAGATCAGACGGGAAATAGATAGAGCAGAGATCTCTTCGCTAATCTCTTCTTGTTGTGAAGCATCTTTATCTTCTCTCTCTTCTTCTTCTTTCAAGTTGATCTCTCATCGTCTTCATGATCCAAGGCTGCTATTCCGGGAAGAAGGAAGAAGGCATTCCGATCAGAAGAAAGATATGAAGGGTCTTATTCGTAACACCCCATCCCCTCCTTTACCTTCTTTCGAGAAGAACTCTTCTGTCTCTTCTTCTCTGTTGAGTGAATTACAGAGAGAGCAACTAGCCTGTGGCTCCTTTTCACGCACAGCCATCAATCGATTCAAGACGTCGATTGTGCAAGCTTCTCCTCTCTTAAAGAATCTCCTGACTGAGAATGAAAAATTAAAGATGACTGTGAGGAATAAGAGAAGAACCAGCTTTTTAGATGAGAAGAAGAAGAAAATGACTGTAGAAAAGAAGGAAGAAGAAGATGGAAGCTATGACAGGGGGAGGAGAAGAAGAAAACAAGTATCTAGTTAAAGCAGTATACATGAAGAAGACAGGTGTCTGTGTATAGTAGGGTAGCGACGGTAAGTTTAGTCCTTAACTCCTTTCAATAAGGAATACCCATCCACACCGAGATAAAAAGAGAAAAAGAGAGAAAAGTGATGTTTGATCTCGCTGTTTCCTTGGCAATAGAATGGGGGAGCTCCCCCCAGTCCAGCACGACTTTGTACATACACCATCAGATCCGGGTGTACATACACCGAAACAATCTCTCTCTGGTGTATGCACAGCTGCATGTAGTTGGGAATGTGTAAAGAACCGTCCAAGAACCTTCCGTCCTTCCTTTTGTGTCCTCCTGTCTATTTGAAAAGACGAGGAGAAAACAATTTCTCGATCGTAATTTCTTTTGAGCTCCACAACATATCCTGTCATTATTATTAGTATTAGGACTACTTGATGGTGCCTATACACTGCGGGATTTGAGGTGTATATACACCACAGTGTCTCCTTTTCGATTTCGTCCATCTGAAGAGAAGAGTTCTTTCTTTTTCTTTAGTTGGTTCTACCAGCAATACTACTGCGCAGGTCTCCTCGAGAATTTCAAGTCAAGTGAAAGCTAGGTCTGTTTCTGAAGCTACGTGGACATACACCTCCAGGGTGTATGTACACCTCGTTTCCGCCCGCTTCATGATGAGGCTTCTTGTTGAGGAAGTCCGGCTTTCTTCTTTCGTTGTCTTTTGAAGTGAAAAAAGGAAACTTTCTCTTGTCAGTGATGGAGGAATTCCTTTAACCAGTTTTCTGAGTTGTCTCACTTTCGCCTTTTATGAGCTCTCTCATATGATAAAGACAGTACATCGAATTTCTTCTCTTCTCTCCTCTTCCATAACACAACAGATAGGAATCTCTAAGGGCTTCTTGAGCTATCTTTCCTTTCTTCGCCGTCTCTTCGTTTTCTTCTTTTCAGTCTTAGATACACAGATCAAAGATAGATGGATAGATTACAGATAGATAGGTAGCTGCATAGATAGATAGAATAAAGATGGGTATAGCGTAGTATATGAGTCTGTATACGTTTATCCAGTACATGTACAATGATATATATATATATATATGTACATCTATATCTACGCGATATCTACAGAACTTTAGTCTATGAAACCTCTACACCCCATGTAAAAATAGTGACGTGGGTATATGCGAAGAAAGGGATGGTGACAAATAGAATGGAGATAGAAACTGTACATACACCGAAAGATTTGGTTCGTTTCTTTTCCCTTCGTTTTGGCGAGTAGACCGAAAATAAGGGAATTTACAGAGGAGTTTCGATCTACAGGTAGATCTAGGCTGAATATTCGTGATGTATCTAGCTACGTCTACTCTCTACGTGTAGAAAGAAACAGAGATACACACCCAGCGCACTGGCTACAGTCATAGCGAGTATCTTGGCAGGTATCTCCTCTATCAAGAATCCTTTTGCTCCCTCTACTAATACATGTATATCTGTCTACATAGATCTCACGACAAGCAAGAGTTGCACGAAGAGACATATGTTGTCTATGAATGTAGACAAGGGGATAGAAATGTATCTTGTCTTTATCCATCTCTGCCTGTTTTATATACCCACGAGACGTTTAACACCCCTGCTGCTACTATATCGGCTGTAGAAGTGGACAGAAAAGCGACCCACCGAATAGAAAGTTTCTCCTTCGTTTCTGTATGAGAACCAACTCATCACCTGTCTATCTTTCTTTCTTTTCTTGTCTCTCCTCTCTTTCTTTCCTTCTTCTTTTCCCTTCTCTTTCGTGTTTCTATTGTGCGAGCTCTGTCTCTTCTTGCGAAAGAAAGTAAGAAGATAAGTGAGATAAACAAGAGACATCGAAGCGAGAATCTATCAACTTCCTTTTCTCTCTGGTGTCTTCTCATGTCTTTCTATCGAAAGCTCCTACCTGCCCCTCGGGATGACAAAGAATCTTTCTTTCCCTAGGCATGCATGTGGCAAGGTGAATAGGTCTAGGAAAGAGATATGCTACAGACGCTTGTAAGAGAAGAAGGGGGTGTAAAGGAAGAGTCTGAGTGTACTAACGACAGGTTGGGCTAGATCACTCTCTCTCTCTCGCTCCTTTCATGTATCCTTTTCCCCTCCCTTCTCCTCGTCACTCTTCTTCTTCCCTTTGTCATATCTTCACGGCTCTATCTATCTTGATCTATCAACCCTTCTATCTCTCTATCTTTCTTTCTTTCTTCTCCAAGTTCATCCGTCTCTCCTTCTTAGGAAGATGGAGAGAAGAGAGAAGGCGGCCGCTCTGCTTCAAGAGAAGAGGCAAGGGAAGTACCAGAGAGAAATGAAAAGAAGAGATCAAAGAAAGCTTCACTCAGGTAGGGAGAGGACATGAAGAAGAAAAATTCTCTTGAAAGCTTTTCATCTCCCTTTGAGGTGTAGAGGAAGTGTATGTATTATGGGCTTGCATAGACTTTTTGTCTGCTTCTCCGAATATAAGCCGACAGCCAGACGGCGGCCTTGTGTACAATGAAATGGATGGAATTCTCACCAACATGCATCCATCCACGTGAGTCTCTTTCCCTTTTTCTCGGTCGACCTTTCTTCTCTTCTCTCGAGTTTCAAAATCTTCAAAGAAGAACCTGTGGAAAAGCATTGATGATGATGAATGACCTCTAGAGAAGGAGGAAGAAGAAGAAAAGCAGCGAAGACCCCCATTTGAAGTTTCTTCTTCATTCACCAACTCTCTCTTTTTCATCCTCTCAAGATCCCTCCTCTTTTTTCCTTCCTTTTTCTTTGTCTCCTCTCGTTGTTTCTATCTATTTCGTCTTTCTTTCTTCACGTCTTCCTCTTCTCTCTCTCCCAGTGTCTCTCTTCCCTTCTTTTCCTTTCTTCTCCACGCACCATGACGTCTCTCCTTCTTACTTCTTCCCTCTTCAAACCGACGGGAGGTCTAAGAAGCCTCTGTTCTTCTTCACCTTCTTCTTTTCATAGAATGAAGAGCCGTTTCTTTGCGAGCGCTGTCTCACCTTCCTCTTCTCTCGCCAAAGAAGTCGAGGGATCTTCTCCGAAAATCTCCCTTTTGGGTCCCCTGAAGAAAAGCCTCTCACGTTCTTCTTCTTCCTCCTCGTCCGCGACCTCGCCTAATTGCATGCTTGTTGAGAATCCCCGGCCTACGCAGTATCAGACGGAGATTTGTAAGCAGGCTCTTCACGTCGAGCCAGGAGTCGAGAAGAGCTCAACGAAAGGCTTGATCGCTTTAACTTTTCTTCTCATTGCTGTCCCTATCCTTCTCACCAGAATTGAGCTGAATCGATACTACGCCAAGGTAACAAGAAGACTGATAACGAATGATACAGACGTACATTCTAGATGGAGCGCTCCAAGAGATAGATAGATTAAGGATAGATAGATAGATAGATACTTCAAAGATAGAGAGATAGATTAAAGATGGAGAGATAGATCAAAGATAGAGAGATAGATAGATTAAAGATAGATAGAAACAGAAGGAGAGAGAGGAGAGGAGAGAAGTATTAGAGTTGTATTGATAGGAAATGTCTTGATGTACAAGAAGTAGACCCAAGAAATTCTTTTTATCTTACGTGTGCGTGTAAAATTCTAGAGAGGAAGAGGTTCGGAGTCTCTTTATTTACAAAGACGTGGGGTGTCTATCTGTCTCTCTCTATACACATTTATATAGAAGTTTCATCCCTCTCAATCTTCATGTATCTATCTCTCTTCTTCTTTACATACATATAGAGAGAGAGAACGATGAATATGTATGTATATATATGTATATCTATATACATGCTTATCCCTATATATATCTATATATATGTATATGTATGTTCCAGTATTACATGTAGGGTGCACAGTATGTGGCAGCATTCCTACGTTCTTATGAGGCGTATAGATAGAGAAAGAAGGATGCGTCGGCTTGATCTGATCTAGGAGAGACGTTTCTTCTTTTCTTTCTGTAATTCATCATTCCTTTCAGAGACATATTTCTTTCACTTGCATTCGGTCTTCTTCTTTATCTCTGTCTTGACTCTTCTTCTTCAATTTTCTTCCTTTCTCCTTCTCTCTCTCTTTCTTTTTCTGTCTCCTCGTCGCCTTCTTTCCCTCTTTCTTCTCCTCTCTTTTGTTTCCTCAGCATTTGTCCCAACATACACAGACAAATACACACATCTCCATAGCTATCATACATGCATGCATGCATGCATGCGTGGTATTATTTTTTTCTTTCCTTCTCCTAGATTACTTCAAGAGTTGTTCTGCATGCTCGGGTCTCCTTGGCGATGTCTGTGTGATTTGTCTGCCTTCATCTTCTCTTTCTCTTCTTTTCTTTTCTTAACCTTTCTCAACTTACAGAGTGTATAGGGATGTATCTGTATATATAAAGAACTATACACCCTGGAATACGTACACGGACGTCATGATCTATCTATGCTGCAGAGGAGAGACAGATTAAAGATAGATTAAAGATAGATAGGAAGATGGATAGGAAGCGTGTTGATATTATAGTTGGTCTGTGTGTGGGTTGAGTGTTAAAATGCGATAGAAAGGAAAGATTTTTCTTCATCTCTTTCTCTCTGCATGTAGAAAGAAAGAGAGGAGAGATTTAGTAAAGAAGCAAAAGAAGCGAAGAGGTTTCATCCGTATTGTTTCGAAGCATTTGGTCGATGACTTTTCTGCTGTATATCTACCCAACCCTTCTTCTTCCATGAACAAACTTACCTCTCTCCCTCTCTTTCATTTCTTTCTCCGTTCTCTCTTTCATATCTTTCTTTTTTCTTTTCTTTCTTTCTTTTTCTCTTTTTCGCTTCTCAGTATGGAGATTTGTACAAGACAGGCTGGACCCTTTTCCACTACGATGAGGCGAAGAATACCTACCTCTCTTGAAAGGCCACTCTTTAACATAGAAAGAGAGAGACAGAGAGAGAGAATGAGGGAATAAAAGAAAGATAAAAAGGCAAGAACGAAAGAAATCTTCTTTTTCTTCGTGTTTCCTTTCTCGTGAAAGAAGAGGAGGATGCATGTGAATGAACGATCGAGCTGTAGATCGATACATGCGAGACAGGAGAGAAGTGAGAGGGTGAGAGAAGCGATTCTTCCCTTCAACAGAGACAAACAATCCTTAGGGGATCGGTCTTCTTCTTCTTTTTTTCTTTCTTTTGCTCGCTTCTGCTTCTTAAGGATAAAAAGAGAGAAAAGGCCAATTGAATGAAGGAACGCTACCAAAAGTGGAAGGTCGACTCCAAGAAGAGGCAGAAGAGTCCTCTCTGAAAGATGTTTTCGCGGCCTTCTCTTCGTCTTTCTCTTTCTTTCTCTATCTACTCTCTTTGAGCTGAGAGAAGGAGAAAGAAGAGAGAAAAGGAAGAAGTGTTTCTTCCTCTTCTTTTCTCATGTGCATGATCGACTCTGATGGCCAAATACACACGGGTATTGCATGCATATGCAATCGAGATAGATAGATTAGAGATAGATAGATTAAAGATAGATAGATTAAAGATAGATAGATTAAAGATAGATAGATTAGAGATAGATAGATAGAT
>NW_027153547.1:23385-28044 GCF_002600585.1 Cystoisospora suis
TCTCTCTATCTCTATGCATTGATTAAAGATAGACAGATAGATAGATAGATATTGTCTTGGTTTCTGTGGAAGCGTGATAAGTGAAGAACGGTCGATGTTGCCAAACCGAGAGAGAGAGAGAGAAAGACAGACAGACAATACAAGAGAAAGAAGACAATGAATGAATGATCGAAAGAGAAAGCAACTGCTTGGCTCAAACAAACTTCTTTCTTTCTTTCTCTTGAAGTTTCTGTCTGTTCTTTTTCATTTGCGAGAGAAAGACTAGAACAAGATAGAGAGACATGGTGAGGTGTATGTACACTTCACGTTCATCATGAGGTGACTAAGAAAGCATTCCAAGGGACACCTCTCACACATGAAAAGTATAAAGAGATACATAAGGGAATGCCAGACAGATAGAGAGAAGACAAACATACCAGGTGAATGGTACCCTCATTCATTCTTTGCTGCTTGGATGAAAAAGAAAAAGAAGAAGAGACATAAACGTCTATCCACACGTCATACACACAGACTGAATACGCATCACAGTGTCATATGCATATATATATATATATATGCATGCATGTCTATGCGTATGACTTCTACACAGGTATAGCTGAGAGGAGGGTGTTTCTTCTTTCTTTGCGTGGGCCTGAGAGGGGTGGGAAGGAGAGCGTCAGCATTATAGATGGAGCTCTGACGGCTATGTCCGATCTGAAAGACATACATAGAGAGTACTGCACCTGTCTCTCTATCTATCTATCTATTTGCATCTCTCTCTCTACATGTATATATACTTCTGGTGTGTCGTATATATCTGGAGATATAGATTCCACGAGTTACAGTTGGTGTATACCTACTATAGCGCTTATACATAGAGAGAGAGAGGAACAATAGACATGTGTAGAATATGAAGGATCTAAAGAGGAAGATGAGAGGAGGCTTGAGCGATGTGGCTGACGAGGAAAATGGATCTTCGCATGCAAGGGAGAATTCGGGATGATGTGCATGCACTAGGGAAGATTCACGTAGAAGAAGCTTAGGATGGGTCACGCGACACATGGAGAGAGAGAATGAAGAAAGTTTTCTTATGGGACATGTCTGGGATATTCTCGTCAAGCCAAGGAAGGCTTTACAAAACACATTCCTATAGACCTGCGGCGGTTTCTCCTCCATGCATGCATGCAATACAAAACACACAAAGAGAGAGAGAGTCGAAGAAGAGGAGAAGAAGATCAACACAGCTCACACGATTAGATACATATACACAAGTATACAGGCCCCCTACATAGACACGTGCACAGAGTCTATATATAGTCATTCACGAAGAGAGAAAGATAGAGAAGGAGATCGATAGAGCGGATGAATGAATCTCTTGGAAGTGAGAGAAAGGGCTGGTTTCGCCTCTCTATGGATGTGTGGGGCATTGCATAGCGAATGAATTGCGTAGAGGCAGAAGGAAGAAAGAGGAAAGAGAGAAGAAAGGAGAGGTCGAGCGTATCAGAGAGAAGAAAATGAAATACCCCCGAGTCAAGTTGCTCTTCTTCTTCTTGGTATGCCATGCACTCTCCGTCACTACACGCCCGCTCGCATATAAAACACCTCCATAAATACATATCTCTCTTGTTCGTGCATACATTTCTATATAGGGTTCAGGGCTGTACAAATACAGCCATCTATTCACTTCTCACTTACACATATATATCTGTATGCATGTATAGTGCATGCATATATATGTATAGATATAGATCTTGTGTATCTCATTTGTGCATGTATAGACATACGTGATGGCAGGGCAGATGTGTGCACGCACGAGGGCTTTGGAACAGGAAAGAAAAAGAAAGAGAAAGAAAGAAAGAAAGAGTGACTCTTTTTACTTGTTAAGAGAGGAAGTTTTGAGCACCCCCTCCCCTCATACGTCGCAAAGCCAGAGAGAGAAATAGAAGAGAGATAAAGAGAGAAATAAAGAGAGATGGATCAAAAGGAGATTCCTGCGTATCTGAAGTTTCTGTATCATCGGTTCTCTGTCTTTCTTTCATTCTCTCTATCGTCGACACCGAGATGTCAAAAAAGAAAGAAGAAGAAGAAAGAGAAGGTCTGATGACAACTGACTTAGAGAGATAGATAGGGGTCTTTCAAAAAGGAGATGAAAAGAGAGAGAGAGAGAGATCTTCTTCCGCTTCTTTCTGATCGGTTTTCTCGGAAGCCTTCGATCGAGGAAGACGAGCAAACACAGCGATGGAGATGACGTCTCATGAAAAAGAAGAAAAGACCTCTGTTCTGAATGTATAGATAGATAGAGATAGGTGTGTGTAGAGAGAGGGAGAGAAAAGCATCGATAGCCTATGCATCTGCAGAGAGACTGAGGACGTCGTATTTTTCTTCTTCTTCTTGTTCTGTTTTTCTTTCTCTTTCTTTTGGAGACGCTTTTTGTATATACGAGTCCTTCGTAAGATCAATTCAAGTTACGGCTAGTCAATCGAGGCCATGGAGACACACACATCCACAGAAAGAGAGACAGAGAGAGAGATAGATAGATGATAAGAATAGGAATGCATGATGCAAGGAAAGAAGAGGGATGTACGTACGTAGACCTCTCTTTCTTTCTTTCTGTGTAATAAGGGACCTTCCTTATCATTTCCAAGAGAAAAGTCTATCTCTGGTATAGCATCTGTTCTTTCTTCCTTTCTTTCTTTTTTGTTTCTTTTCTTCTCTCTCTTCCCTCTTCCTCTTCGGCTGCGAGACAAGAAGAAATATCTTCGGAGCGAAATGAATGGAAATCTCGAAGCCGTCAAAGAAGATAAAGAAGAAGAAGAACATAGAGAAGAAGAAGAAGAACTTTTCTTCTACGATGAATAAGGAGAGAGTTGATCTGATCCATCCCAGTCGAGCTTTTTCGAAGAAGAAGAAGAAGAGTAGAAAGAAGAAGTGAAGAGGAGATTATGACGTGAGGAGGCATAGATTCTTCTGGTAATCCAAATGCTCCAGTTAAACCATAGAGACAAGCACAATCCTAATATCATGAAGACCAGAACAACTATCGTTCCTGTTGGCAGAGATTCCTTCTGTCTCTCTGAAGAAGAAGAAGAAACAAGCTTGTAGTCTTGATCTTCATCTCTTTCTTTTTCTTCTTCAGCAAGAAGCGAAAGGAAAGATGAGAAAAGTCTTTCTGTAGTTGTGCCTTTCTTCTTCTTCTTCTTGATGTTTCTCTCGTCCTTCTTCTCTTGAGGAGGGGCTCTCTTCAATCGTATATCCTCTTCCTCTTCTTTCTTCTTCTTTTTCTTCTTCTCTTCTTCTCCTTCTTTTAGATCTTCTTCCATTCCTGCTTGGAAGACTCTCTTCACATTAGGTGGCGAGGCAAAGACGGAAGGCGTGAACGACGAGGGAGACATAGTTAAAGAGAAAAAAGAAGAAGGGGGATTGTGTTGAAGGCTTTCTCCAGCTTCTTCTCTCGAAGATAGTGAAGAGAAAGAAGAAGAAGGACCTGTGGACGGGGAGCTTGATGCCTTTGCAGGAAGAAGAAAGAAGAAGAAAGAAGAAGACACCACGTCTAAGAGAGAGAGTGAGAATGAGGGAAAAACGAGTCCTTTATCACCGTAGGAAGACAGAGGAGGATAAAAGGAAGAAGAAGAAAAGGAAGGAAAGGAAGAAGTTGGTCTTGAGAGATCTTCATGGCTAAGCCTGGAAAAAAAGAGAAGAAGTGAAACACACAAGAAAGTCATTCAAAGAGAGAAAACAACTCGAACTCCAGACTTTCTCTCTCTTTCTCTTCTTTCTCGCTTTCTTTCCTTGTCTTTCTTGTGGTCAAGATGCTCTCCCAGAGGAGATAGGGAAGACAGGAATCTTACTCTTCTTTTTCTTCAGAACGGAAAGATCGACAGGTGAAAGAGACCATTTCTTATCTCCGTTATCTTAGGCAATAAGACTCGCCCGAAGACAAGCAAGTGCGAGAGGCGCTCTTGTCAAAGCTTCTCTATAGATACAAGAAGTACTCTATAGAGAAGATAAAGAAGTACATAGAGAGAGAGAGAGGGACAAGGATAGAGTCACTTTGGACAGGGTTCTTTAGTTAGGCGTTCTTCCTTTTCTTCTCCGCGCTTGGTTTGAAAGGAGTGAAGCGACAGAGACAGAACGAGTACGCAAGAAGAAAATTGAGCTCTCTCTTTCTCGCGCAGAGAAGAAAGAAACAAGAAAGAAAGGACGTAAGAAAGAAAAGAAGAAGCAGAAAGAAAGGAATTAAGAAAGTGAATAGATGAAGGAGAAGAGGAAGTCGGACTGTATGTATGATGCTTGCTGTCTCTGTGTGTTTCTCTCCCTATCTTCCTTTACTTCTTTAGCGACCAAACCGAGCAGATGAATTTTCTACAGAATTATACAGAGACTCAAAAGATCCTAAGAGTAAAGGAAGACGGGACAGATGTATAGAGTGATAGACAGATAGATATGGAGACCGAGCTACGTCTCTCTCGTATACTCTTTCGGTCTGTATTCTTAACAGGGAGTTCCTCCTTGAACTCTAAAGGAAAGAGAGAGAAGGAGAGAAGACCAGTGTCTCGCTCGCTTACGATCGATCAACTCTCCTTCTCAACACTTTATCTATCTATCTATCTGTCTTCGAGTTATCTATCTACGTATCTAACTTTACTGTATCTATGTATCTATCTTTATCGATCTATCTAT
>NW_027153547.1:28340-33920 GCF_002600585.1 Cystoisospora suis
AAGAAAAAGAGAAAGAAGATAGAGGCAAAAGAGAAGAGAGAGAGCAGAGAGAGAAGGGAAAGAGAAGAAAGAGAGAGAGCAAGGAGAGAAGAGAGAGAGAAGCAAAGAGAAATAAACAAAGAAGTGAGCGAGTGGAGATGTCCGTTTAGCCTCTTTATTGTAGAAGAGAATGTTTCTCATAGATATCTCGGGAGTTATGAAAAGAAGAGCAAACACAGGGATAGAAGAAGATGAAAAGGATTCCTATTTTCTGCTTCAGCATTTTCGCTTCTCTTTCTCGTTCCGCGTTCGCCAGTGTATCGATCTATCTGTCTATCTTGAACTTATCAGTACTCTATCTATCTGTCTTTCGTATAGCTCTCTCTCTTTGATCTATCTCTTTATTCTATCTATTTATGTAGTCTCCGGAACACTTATCAGTCTCTCTGTTTTTCTCTTTGTTCCTGTCCGGACAGCAAGTCATTCCCATTCTTCTTTGAGTCTGTAGGAAGAATGCTTTCTGCTTGTTAGTTGGATTGGTTTTTCTTCATTCGATGGAACTTCAGGGAGAGAATAAGAAAAGAAGAAAAAAGAGAAGAATGAGAGAGAAGGAAAGCGACCATCTCGCGTACCGTGATCGGTCTTGTCTTCTGTCCGGCGGGTGTTCTCTGCTGACTTACTGGATCATTCTTTCCTTCGGAGGTAAGCAACTTGGTAAATTTTCTTCCTTGATCCTTCTTAAAGAAGAAAGAAAGAAAGACATCATCGAGGAGAAACAGAAAAAGGAGAAGCAAGTCATGAAAAAGATACGACGTTGCCCCTTTCTATCCTGGTTCATCTCGTCGCAAGGACATTCTCTTGATCGTAAGAGGGAAGAAGCCTTCTTTTTCTCCATCATCTTTGTTTCCTGCATTTTCTCCACTCATTCATTCTTAAAAGACTATCTAGAAAAAGACACCTACCATAAGGAAAAGAAGAAAGAAGCTTAATCTATCGACTATGCTTGTGTCTTGGGCGAGAGCTCTCTCTCATTAGGTGGTAGGCTTCTTGGAGACATCCTATAGGCTCTCTCCCTTCGTGTCGGGATATATCTTTTCTTTTCTTTCTCCCTTGGTATTGGTAAAGAGAGCTTCTAAAAGAAAGATCGAATGAATCTGATTCTTCTTTTAGTTTCTCTTGAAGAAAAAGACAGGGGACCCTCACAGCCGGGTGGTACTCTAGTCTTCCTTTCCTGTTCCTCTGTTTCTCTCCTCTTTTCTTTAGGAAAGAATGAAGAGAGCAAGATTAGATGAAGAGAAAGAAAGAAAGAAGGCGTGGGGTGAATGAAGAAGAACGAAAAGCCCCTAGCCTCCTCATGCCCCCACTCATTCAGCGTACGCTGTTTCTTGCTAGTATTTCTCTTCTCTTCTCGTTGTTCTTCTTCTCTTTCTTTTCTTCTCTTCGGGTCACTCGAAGAGTATTCTCTTTTAGATGAAAGAAGATTTAATGCTCTTATCCTTCCCCCCTCTCTGTGTGGGTCTGTCTTTCTCTTTTACTTTGTCTCTTCTCTCTTTACATCGAGTGGCAGCTCGTAGGGGAGTACGACAGATGGCATTTCTTATGATCTCTTTAAAATGAAGTAAGCAATCTTTCTCTTACCCACTCTGAGAGAAAAAAAAAACTCCTCGAAGAAAGCGAAAGAAAAGAATGAAAACAACGCCAGGCAAAGATGCTAATTAACTTTCCAAATTCTCTCTCTATCACGGGAAGGGGAGGGGCTCTTCACTCTTCTTCATTCTTAGCACGCGTGTATGGAGATGTATCTATCCTAGTCTTCTCTTCACAAGGCAAAGAAAAGAAGCAACTTTAGTGTTACTCTAAGAGGTAGAGGAAGAACGGTATACACAGCCTAATAAATCAAAGCCACAGGCGTGGACTACAACTATACACGCAGACACATACTGCGCATTCATCCATGTATCGATATGGACATAAGGGGAGCGATCAGCGAGAAGAAGGAAGGTCTCTTTAGCTTTTTTCATGTACTGACTAGATTTCTCTTCAATAGAACTTCCCATGTGAAAAAGGACAGATAGACGTATGTCTATC
Source organism: Cystoisospora suis (assembly GCF_002600585.1). NCBI lineage: Eukaryota > Apicomplexa > Conoidasida > Eucoccidiorida > Sarcocystidae > Cystoisospora > Cystoisospora suis. The sequence goes on from NW_027153547.1 coordinate 30,408, forward strand.
CATCTATCTATCCATCTATCTATCTAGCTGTCTACTTAACTCTCCATGTAGCTTTAAGCAGAATGATCGAGCGACTTGCGTTGGTCTCTTTCTCCACTCCTTCTCTTCTCCACGGAAAGAAGAAAAAGCAACAAGGGGAGATAAGCGAAAGAAAGAAAGGAAAAAAGAAAGAAAAGAGAACGTCCGAGATGGGTGGGGACCACAAGAAAGACTTCGCCGAACGAAAGCTAGACTCCAGATTAAAGATAGATAGATCAAACATAGAGAAGTAAAGGTAGATTGAAGATAGATAGATAGATAGACTTGGTAGAGAGCTAGCTTCGAGAGAGAGGAGAGATAGATAGATTGATTGAACAAAAGAGATAGATAGGTCAATGATCTATCGTTCCTTATCTTAAATGAATCTCTTGACTCTTTTTCTTCTCTTTTTCTCCCCCGATTTAAGCTTCTTGAGAAGAAGGGAGTTTTTAAAGAAGTTCCAGGCCTTCTTTCTTCTTCGTTTCTACTTCTCATACCACAAAGAGACACCTCATTGCTTGTACCGAACGTCTTCTTTTTCTTCATGTAGGCGTCTGAGAACGAATCTTCAGAACCTTAAAAGGAGAAGAAAAGAAAAGGATGAAGAAAGAAAGAAAGAAAGAGTGAGAAAGAAAGAGATGTGTTTCGAGAGTATGTATGGGGAGTAGCCCCGAGAGAGAGACTTGCCTCTACGTCATCGCCATCCCATTCAGCGTGTCAGGGAGAAGTTCTTCACCTTCACTCTCTATCATTCTTTTCTTCTTTTTCTTCTGTCTCTATTCTTCTTCAAAAAGTGTTTATTCTCTAGACATTCTCCTGATCTTCTATCAGAATGAAATCTCTCGAAGCAGAGAAAAGGCACCCTTTACGTATCAATATGTATGTAAAGGGTATGCGTAGGTATTCATGAATGAGCACGTATGTGTGTACTATGTCCGAAAAATATGTATCTAGGTGTATATACACTGGAGTTTGTTTTCAGAGAGGGAAGAAAGACAAGGTGGGGAAGTCAAGAACAACAAGAAAAGGAAAACTTCTCAAAACGCATGCACCATCTTTTTAGCCCTCTACACTTATACCTCCTCCGCGACGAGGTGTATGTACACCACACGAATCAAGACATCATGGCTAGTTGGCTGTTTCATACTCTATCTTACACCTCTTCTATTACTTTCTTTCTTTCCAACTCTCGCCTTTTCAATCCTCCTCCTTTAGCTCACTACACGCAAAACCTACAAGAACCTTCCGATCTAAAGCCACCCCTCTTTTGTCTTGTACATATACATACATACATATGATATGCTATATATATATATTATGTATACATATGTAGATAAAGGGAAGCTTACAGATATTTATATATGTATAGATATAGATATATGCACCTATCTTGTCCGTGCATGTGTCTGTCTCAAAAGTGCGGAGGTGTTTTCTTCTTCCACTGAAGATCTTTCTCGATCTATCGTGATCAGAACCATTTGCTGAGAGGCAGAGATATCGATACCTTTTCTTCTTTCTTTTCTTTCAATCTTGTAGTATGATCTTTTCTCTCTACGTCTCTCGAGTGACACAGAGGTTCTTCTTTATGCCTCCTCCTCCTCCTCGTCTTCCTTCTTACCGAGAATCTTATCTCGATTTCCTTATTCCTTCCTTCCTTCTTTTCTCTTCTTATTCTCTCTATCGCAGCCCTTCTTTTTCTTCTTCTTTCGATCGTAATTGTTGTGGCGGTGTCTCTCAATCCATCAGTCATTCCTCGGTGGTGTTGAAAAGAATTTTTTTCCCTCGGCGGGGAAGACACATCGTCGTCATCTTCACGATCGGGTTGGGCTGGATGGATAGACAAGATCCCCCTCATTTATCTCACGACAAAACACCACCAAGATAGCCGAGACACACCCCACCACACATAGCTAGACATCGATCTAGCCATCTCTATCTACATAGCTAGCTAGCTAGATGAGAGCCACACACCCCAAAAACCACAGACACACACATGCATGCATCATTCATTTCTATGATTAATGTTTGTATCCTTCTTCTTTCTCTCTCATTCCTCCTTTTCTATCCACCATTCACGGGTCTTGTTCTTATAGAAAACAGAATTGGGCTTCTTTATGAAAAGATTGAGAGAAGAAGATAATTTAATCTAATCTTTTCTTTTTCTTTCTCCTCCTCTTCTCTACTCTCTTTTTCTTGACGGCTTGAAGAATGATTGAATAAATGAAGAAAAGCTTCGAGAGAAGAAGAAGCCTTCATTCAGGAAAAGATGAGCTAGGTAGCTAGCTAGCTAGCTATCGAGAGAGAGAGAACACACTCTCACTCCCCCAGGAGGATAAAGATGAGGAAGAGCATCCTCCTTTCTGTCTTCTCTCGTTTCATTCTTTTCTTCGCCCTTCACTTTCTTCTGCTGGACTCGATCTTTCGTAAGAGCAGCAAAAGACAGACGAAAGAATGAAAGAAAGAAAAGAAAGGAATAAGGAAAAATAGATAGATAGCTAGATAGGAAGAAGATGTGCTGAAGAAGAATGAGGAGAAAGAAATCGATTCAGCCAAGACGTATACCCTCCGGAGAGAGAGCGAAGAAGAAAGAAAGAATGGGAATGAAGAGGAAGAAGAAGATGATGAATGAAGAGAGTCGCATCGTTTCATGAAGTGTCATATGACCTTTCATGTCTTTTTCTTTCTCTCTCTCCATCTCCTTCTTTCCTCTCCTTTTCTTTCTTTCATTTCCTCTTCTCTCTTACTCTCTTCCTTATTAACATATCTGGATCATCTCCTCCAGAATCCCTCCTTTCTTTCTTTCTTATGGGGTGGATTGAGATTTCTTGGAGACACAGTCAGAGCTGACAACTATAATGCCGACGAAGACGGCAATGATAAGAAGACTTCCGAGAATGTATCCAAAGATCGTCGAGGCTTTAAGCTGACCTCCCGAACCAGGTGAATAGCCTCCGAATTGAGGTGTAGATACACCGTCCACATCGGCGTTTTGACTCTCCGCTGCCTCGGCCGCATTCAGTTTTTCTTTCTTTGTAGAGCCGCCAGGCATATGGAGGATCGGTGTATCTACAGAATAGAACGAATCGTCCTCTTTCTTCTTATCCTGATCCCCATTCTCTCCTTTCTCAAGGCTTTCTTGAGAAGATGAAGACACGTCACCTTGGCCTGGGTTGAACACCTGGGGGGGAATTCGCAGTCGCCAGTGAAATAAAGAAAAAGAAAAAAAGAAAGAAAGAAAAGGACAAGAAGAAGAAAGTGAAGGGAGAAGAGAAGAATGGAGAAAACAAGTGACATGTATGCAGTTTAAGATGAGAGGAAGTAAAACTTGGGAGAAACAATGAAAGAATGAAAAAGAAGAAATAGATAGAGAGAGATATGAAAGAGGTAGGAGATTTTAGATTATGGATCTGCTCTACTCTAGTCAAGCGAGTCAAAGCGACCATATCACACACCGACGCACACGAAGACTCTGTCTCTCTATCTCTCTCATCTATC
>NW_027153547.1:34039-42876 GCF_002600585.1 Cystoisospora suis
CTATCTTTGATCTCTCTATCTCTTAGACAGTCATGTGACCTATGTAAGGATTCCAAGGAAAGGAAGCCCTTCTCGTTTTAGACCAAAGCTCTTTAGGTAATCTTCTCATCTATCCTAGACAGGTTACTACTATTAAAGAGATTCTTATGATCCCCTGTACTATGAGGTATGTCTCACCTACACATACATACAGATACACATGCATAGATATGTGTCTCTACATACATGTGTATCTGTATGTATGTATATATGTATGTATGTATCTTCACATCCCCTCTCATGTATGCTCCTTTTTCTCATAAAGGAGAGATCTTGATATAAGGCCTCCTCCAAGAATACAAGGACACGTAGCAGAGACTTCACAGACTACATATTCATTCGTAAGATCTCCATGGGCGTGCACAGAAACACACGCAGATACAGAGGTACGTAGAGACACATATGAAAATGTATGCATACGCATAGACGTCTACATGCATCGCTCACTACGACAATGGCGTTTACTGTGTATGACACGGCAGTCATGTATGCGTCGACCTCGCCATAGATAGACATAGAGAGAAAGAGAAAGAGAGAGAGAGAGAAAGAGAGAGAAAGAGAAAGAGAGAGAGAGAGAGAGAGAGAAAGAGAAAGAGAGAGAGAGAGAGAGAAAGAGAGAGAGGGGGAGAAATCTAAAGAGAAGAAGAAACACTCAAGCATATCTTCTTCTCAACAAGGACAAGGAGTTATTTCTATCTAAATATCTGTCTTTATTTCGCGGTCCCACTCTATTAATCTGTCTCTAATCTATCTATATCTGTATTCTTTCTTTCTTCTTCTATCTCTCCCCTCTTGGTATATGACGGACTTTGAAGACATTCCAGGAAGGCGAGGTGGCTTTGCCTTCTTTGGTATTGAAGAAAGCGGAATTCTCCTCAATCAGCCGAGATAAAGAGATTCCTATGAAGGAGCAAAGAAATAAACCCAAGCAAGCCACACAGAAGAAGATAAGACAAATCCGAAAAGAGAAAGACATAGTGATGACGAAGGAATACTCAGACGACAAAGAAGAGACAAGCAGAGAAAGAATGAAAGATAAAAAGAGAAAAAAAAAAACAGATAAGAAACAACAGAGAGAAAAGAAAGAAAAAGTGGGAGACCTGTGTAGGGACACACGAATTTAAACCGTGTAGAGAGACCAGAGGAATCGATAGACACAGACAACCATAACAACAGACATAGACATACATATGCCTACATCTATACAGGTTCCTGTGCATCTACATAGAGGAATGTAAATGTATAGATGGGTAGATAGATAGATAGATTAGAAAAAGATAGATAGGTAGATTAAAGATAGATAGATCGAAAGGCTCGTTCATATGTTGAATGGTTGATCTTTTAGATGAGATCTCTTCAGTAAGGAAAGCCTCCATGGTAAATACACAAACAATGAACGAAGCGAGAAATGAAAAGAAAGAAAGAAAAAGAAAGAAAGAAGTTAGTTGCTTACTTCTTAGGTCGACATCTCGAGGTTTCTGTTGGATGAGTTTCAAGACTTCTGTGAACTTGAACTTTTTGCCCGTTGGAGAATCGAAAGAAAGCGCTAAAATACGATGAGCGGGGTCAGCTGAAAAGTGACAGCCCAGGGAGAGATACAGAAACAAGACAGAAAGAGAGAGACAGATATAGTAAAACTATGAGAAGGAAGGTGAAGGAAAGAAAGAGATATGAGAGAAAGTAGAAATCTGAAGAAGACATGATTGAATGAATGCGAAGTGGATGTATGTATAGGTCTATCTATGTCTCTACGGATCATTTCCTCTAGAGAGAGAAGGAACCGGGTGTACATACACTCCCCTAGAGAGCGACCCGAGAGTGTACTTGTATCGATGACCTTCTTATTCAGATCAAGAAAACGATCCTTTTCATTCATATGCGTTCCACTCCTTCTCTCGTGTTCGACTTCCATGCATGCCTTTTTCGTAAGTAGAGCAACGAGATTGACAGATCGATACGGAGAGACACATAGATAGCGATAGCTAAGTAAATCAAAACGAAACAGAGGATTCTTGTCGAAGCAGAGAAAAAGAAAAAGAGATGCTGTCTTAGAGAGTAAGAAGATAGAAAGAGAGAGAGAGAGCGACAGGTAGATAGATATAGATATATCTCGAGATACAGCTCATCCCTCGTGGTCGTAAGATAGATTCACGCAAAGCAATCGAGAAACATCTCCAAGAAGACAAGGGAGAAGCCGGAGAAAGAGAAGAGAACAGAAAGAAAGATTCTCAGCTCTCTTTTGTCTCTTGCAGAAGAGAAAAAATGTCGCCTTTCTCATTGTACAAGTTTTATATCACACCTTATAGATATTCGCATAGATAGCCCTAATACTGAGATATGCATTTGTATATACACATACGCATCTATATGTACCAGCGTGTATGAGGTGTCTAGATATGCACACGTATCGACCGACGCCTATACACAGGTAGATGTCTAGATCTAGATACGTGTACGTCATGAATGAAAACTGTCCCTCTTCTTTTTCTCTAAAGCTTTTCGCTCGTGAAAAGAAAAAGTTTTCTTCCTAGGTGCAGATATCTATATCAGAACCTGTACGTGTCTATCGGCGTCAGTCTCTACATACACATACCTACACGTATGTATACACCTCACATTTATACACAGCTCCGTAGTAGGGTCAGAACACCTCTCTCAGCTGTAGAGAGATCCACCTTCGGCTTTTTTCTTTCTTTCTTAGGGTGTATGTACACCTCACTGTTGTCATCCTCACATATGACTCACCTAAGGGTATAGGGGGAAGTAGATAAGGAATGGTACATTTTTCTGAACCCTTTTCCTCACATACACTTGGTCGTACAGTGAGGTGAATTAAGCGGATATCTGATCCGATCCCTGGCTCGTCGACATCGGCTAGGAGGACCACTCCTCCGACAGGTTCATACGAAGGTGTCTCCGAGACAGCACGAGGAAGGTAGGCTGTCTTTGTCGCTCTCTCTTCATCGAAGTCACGCCCCTTTACTCGTACACCTCTGGAAGAAAAATACCAAGAAATGAAGACGAAGAAGGAAAAAAAAAGATCATTCAATATGAAGAGATATAGAGACCACGCTCAATGAAAACAAGGAACGGACGGGCTACTCTGTCTCTAAGAAACGAACTATCTACACATATCGCCATATCTAGACATATCTGTCTCCACCTATATCTATCTACATATATGTATGCATAGGGAAAGAGAGAGAGATCGACTCTTAGTAAGAGTTTCACCGATCTCGTGTCTTCAATAGGAAAGATCTTGCTATGTCTATTGGGAGATACATACACATTCTCAAGTGTATCGATAACTGGAGATCGCCTAGCGGTAGATAGAGACCCAGATATTAGTATCTACATATTCCAGACAGACTACGCGTTCGTCATCCCTGCGTCCCGGGCCTTACAACTTCGATGGGACGCAGGGATGACGTATACTGCATAGTAAGCAGTATATTCATATACACACATATACAGCCAACATATATGGATATATAGATACAATTCCAAGCGCACATACATAAAGATTTGTATATATACATCAATGTATATACTTCCCCTTATGAGTTGAGAGGGGTGGAATAGAGGAGGATGGAGCTTCTCCCCCTCGTGTCAGGCCGTGAAATCCTTCTACAGTTGAAGGGCCTTTCGATACCACTGCATACGATTAAGCTAAAATATCCTCAAGTCCAACTCTCATGTATCTAGCTATCTTTAGTCTATATTTATCCCTCATCTATTTATCTATCCGTAATCTACCTATCTCACTATCTATCTATCTATCTCTCGATCACCCTTCAAGAGAAGACTCGTAAGTTTGCATGTATGAAGACGTATGTGCGTTGGTGTGTGTATGTATATATGTATGATGCGAGTAGAGTCGTGACAAGATGCAGAGTTCTTCTCTTCTACGCCTTCACTCTTGTTCCTTTCTATCTTTCATTCCTTCTCTCTTTCTTTTTCTTTCATTCTTTCTTTCTCTCTTTCTTTCTTACAGCTTAAAGTCGACAGCGAAGTGTTGACTGGAGAGCATGAAAGGCGAAGCAATTTCTTGGAGCTTTTCTTCGATGGAGACTTTGGTACAGGGCTTTCCTTGAAGCACTTCAGAGACAGGAGGAGCCGAGGGCTCTATCTCTGTAGCTGTTGGAGGAGGAGGTTTCTCTTTGACAAGAGTCACCGAGGCTTTCGTTTCTTCTTTCTTCGATCCATTCTGTTTCTTTTCTCCTAGAGAAGAAGAGTCTTGAGAGAGAGTATGCTCTTCGGTCGATACATGGCGCCTTATTTCTGCTGAACCTTCACGGGGAGAGGTCGAGGTGTGTGTGGTGGAAGGCGTGATAGAGATGTCTCCTTTCAAAACGAGAGCATCGCCTTCTTCTGATTCGGAAGAAAAGCTCCCCGCTTCACCCGTTTCTTGACCTAAAAGGAAAAAGGACACCAAGAGAGAATACAAAAAATATAGTGATACACTCAAAAGACACAGAATGACTACAGATAGATAGATAGATTAAAGATAGATACATAGGTCGATAGATAGATAGATAGATTAAAAGATAGTTTGGCTGAAGATAGACGAGAGCTCGAGAAGTGTCAGGTCGTTGGTCGTTCATTTGGAGTTTTGTGTTGATTTACCTGGTGACGCTACATCCTGAGGGGAGGAAGACGAGGGTGGAGATTCGTCTGAATCTTTCTCTTCTTCTTTTTCCTTGTTGTCGTTAGCAGGAGGGCTTTGAGGAGGTGCAGATGCATCTTGAGAGGCTGTATTTTCATCCTCTTCAGGTGCAGAGCTCGCATTTTCTTCGGCTTCATTCGACGAAGATTCTTCAGGGTCATTCGGAGAAGAAGAAGAAGCCTCTCCTTCTTCTTGTTCGCTTGGTGGGGCTGCTTGCTGAAAAGAGAAAGAAAAGACAGGAGGTGAAGATGCCGGGGGGGGGATCGCTATCTTTCTGTCCACTAAAGGAGAGGGAGTTCTTGAAGGGAAGAAAAGAGGATCCTTCTCTCTTCTTCGTGAAACAAAGACGGGAGGAGGAGGAGAAGAAGAAGGAGCTGGGGAGAAAGAAAAAGAAGAAGAAGCGGGGGGGAAGTTGGGGTGTGCCGCTTTTTCAGATGGAAGAGAGATGCGGCGAGAGTCAAGAGGAGATAAAACAGAAGAAAGATCTCTTGAGAATCCACGGAGATATCTTAGAAAAGAAGAAGGACTCCCTTCTTCTTCTTCGTCCTCTTGACCGATCGAATCATCAAGATTGAAGGGAGAAGATGAGGAAGAGAGAGGATGAGAAGAAGGTAAGAAAGATTCTTCTTTAATGAATTCAGCCCGGGCAGGAAGAATGAAGAAGTCGCCATTTCGAAAGGATTCCGAAGAAGAGAGAAGAGATGATGATTGAGGTGGACTAAAAAGGAGAAAGAAGAAGAAAAGATGTAGAAATAGAAGAAGGATATGAAGAGAACAACAAGATTTCCTCATAGAGAAGAGGGGTGTGACTCTCTTTGTGTTTTCGAAGGAAGAAGAGAGTTGAAGAGAAGAGATTTGCAAGACTTCTAAGCTAGATATCTTTCTGAAGAATTGCTGTCTATCAGTGGATAGATGGCTTATGGAGGTCTTCTTCTTTGACGCCATGGAGGGCTTTAGATGTGAATTGGATTGAAACGAAGACGACATGGCCGCGGAGGCAGAAGAAGCCAAATCGCAACGAGGGAGTGCGGGTTTATCGCATGGAGAAGAGAGTGAGAAGAAGAGTGAAAGAGAAGATTTGACGCTTTGAAAGAGAGCTGGATGAAAAGGAGACATCTTGTCGAAAGAAGGAAAGAAAAAAAAGCTAAGAAAAAGACATTCTCATGAGAAGAAAAGTAAAGAATAGGCAACTTCCGTGAATTCACGATCTTGTCTACCCGCGGATCTTTCTTCTTTCTTGTTCTCCTTCGTCGGCGTACTCTCTCTCTTTTATAGCTCTCGTTGTCTCGTGTCTGCTAGCTCGCCCAGTCGGCCACGCATTGAGAAAAAGGGAGTTCTTGGGCGCGAGAAGAATGGACGGACGTTCTTCTTCTTCTTTTCAATGGGAGGTACGATTTGTCCCTTTTTCGCAAACATTCTTTGAACGGAGATTTGCGAGAAAACACATCAACCCTGGAAAAGAAGAGAGCAAGGAAAAAGAGATTCTCGATCTTACGGTTTCTCTCCCCGTGTCACATTAGGACGGATGAACTTCGCATGTCTTCCTCCTCTTGTCTGCCAGTCTGAACTTCGCAGTCCTTGTGCCCTTAAGTAGCTACCCAACTAGCGACAACCACCACCCACCGAGCTAGCTAACTAGCTAGCTGCTGGGTGATCACACCGGCGAGAGCGATAGATGGAGGGTTCGTAGAGATGAGATGGGAATAAAAAGAGATGAAACGGAAGAGGTAAAGGAGCCTTCTGTCTCTCACTTAGACCGCGTGCTCAAGTATGTTTGAATGAGAAAGATGGCTATGATAGGGAGGACCACTCCTCCTTTCCTTCCGGAGAGGGAGGGTCCTTTCATGGTAGAAGACGGATCGTGGATAGCTATCATTCTTGCTCTTTTCTCAAGCTGTCTTCACCGTATTAATGACGCTAATAGACAAGGTTTTCTCCATTCAACAAGAAAAGAACCAGAGCGAAAAGAAAGTATCTTAGTTGTCTCTTCATACCATGGTGAAAGGAAGGGGGTCTTGTCGACAGCGATCTATCTGTCTGTCTGTCTCGTCGACGTCCTGTTCATCTGTCTTTCCTCTGAAGGACGAAAATGTTGACTTTGGATGTTTCGGTCAAATGTGTGTGTGTATTAGAGCTCCATAGAATTCCTGTCTCATGTTTCTCTCTTGCATGACGTACAAGGAAAGAAGAGACAGACGATAGAGGGAGACGAAAAAACAGCTTGATAAACTCCGTGAACCCATGGAGAGGAAAGACGGAGCGGCTCAGTTATTTTCTTTCGAAGATGATGGTGTGGGATTTTCTTCTTGCTTCATTTATAAGAGACAACGGCGACTAAGAAGAAAGCAGCGTTGTATTACGATGCTGTAAAGCTTCTTTATAGCTTTGTCTTAGAAGGCTTTCAACGGGAGACGCGCCGAGTCATAGATTAACACGCTGCACTGAGAGAGAAAGTAGACACGTGTCTTGTTTTTTTCCTCCTGGTTTCAAGCTGTTCCTTCACCGGGGGGCGTTAGAGTCCAAATGCTTTGCTTGGAAGAGCTGCTGACAGTAGTAGCGCAATTGCAAGTCTCAAGAAAAGAAAACGACCAGGACGTTGTTGACCTAATTGATCGGAGAGAAGTAACAGACAAAGGACATAACACACGCATCTGCTGGCTAATGTCCTTTCCATGATCTTTTTTCCCATGGAAAGAGCAACCACCCTCCCAGTCCCAGCCTATGGTAATCACAGGTTAATTATCCCCTCATGAAAAGACTGCGTTTCGTAGGCTACGGAGGACGAAAGCAGAAATGAGAGAAGAGGCGAGCTTCCCCTCGCGAATAGCAGATGGGACCACATGATCAAAAGTGAAGGCAAGACAGTTGAGGCCAGGGCTGACTGAGTAACAAGAGAGAGAATGCTACTGTCAGAAATCATGAACTAACGACGGAGGAACAAACGTGTCTCCATGACTTCAGTCGCGCCTCAGAGTTCCGCAAGAGGCTGTCCTGTTTATTTACTGGTCTCTTGCCCAACCACGTAACTAAGGAAGCTGCAAAATGCTTCTTGCAGTAGGGAATCTTCTAAAGAGAACTCTCCTCCGTCACCGGCTAGTTTGAAATTTTCTACTCTACTTCTGTACGCCAAGTACTTTCTCCCAATACATGTATAATCTGCGGCTCAGTGATGTCTGGAGAAGAGCCGAAAGGAGGAAGGCCGGTTGACCGACGAGTGTCAGTAGCACTCCCGCAGCTTTGACGTACCTATCCATAGAGTGGCTGTAGGTGGTTGTCGTATAGCCTACAACATCGAAAAGCCATCTACAGCCGCTACTGTCCGTCCCCCACTATACTAGGCACCCGAGTGAGGTGACTGTAGACGTGAAAGAAGGCATAACTGAAGAAAGAGTGACCATGAGACTCCTCAGATCAAGGCCTTCTAACAGGCCTCAGTTGAGTTGGGTGTACCGAAGATCTGGGCGGTATCCTCAGTCGGAAATATTCAGAATGACGGACAACAAAACGAGGAGAGAGAGCCCTTTATCTGTAAAAGGCCTTCCACTCGGACTCCTCTTTGAAACAGCAGTTAAGGGCAGCGGGCAAAACAGGACAATGAAGGCCACTCATCATGTTGTACCCGTTCGGAAGAAAAATATTTCCCGTAGACAGTTTAGGGTTACCGTGACAGTGCGGTGTTTTTTCCGCACCAACACACAGGGCCTAAGTAAGCTTCACAAAACAAAGGTTTTGCTAGGAGCGTTTCGCAACTGCGCACTACAGCCTTAAGACCTTCGCGAGCTGCACCTCCCGCAGAGCGCCCAGCCTGGGAAGGTCCCCGCACCCCAAACAGTCAGCAGCTATCTAATAGGACCGGTCTGTTGTCCTTTAACGTCATTCATGCATGGATGGCTTGAGTCTCTCGACAGTCACTCCTGCCTACGAAGGCCGAGGATGTGGCTTGACGCATTCTCTGAGGACTGCCGTCGTCCGGAAAGCCGGGTGATCATGGACGAACACACGATAATTCCTTCAGTGTTTCGAAGAAGAAGAAGAAGGTACCATTGAAACCTGGTAAAGGCTATAGCGCTCGACCGCGTTCATCAGTACAGTCATGCGGGAGTTCGAGTGCTCTCGCATTTCGCAATACTCT
>NW_027153548.1:0-10222 GCF_002600585.1 Cystoisospora suis
GATAGATAGATAGATTAAAACCCGGTAGACTTAGAATATCTACTTCGGGATGTCCAAAAATCTAGAATAGATGTTGATATAATACACTATAAATTAAGGATAGATAGATAGATCTGAGATAGGGGGGAATGAGAAGTGTGATTTTTTTCTGTCTCGAGTTTTCGGGTGTATGTACACAGGGATACATCTTTCAGTTGGCCTTGGGCTTGTTGAAATACTACGAGACGGAATTGCTAGTGAATTCATTTGAGGGATGTCTTCTTATTTTGAATCGAAGCATTCGCCCCGATGCTGACGAAGAAGGAGGTTTCTTTGATCGCAGTCGTTTTCTCAAGTAAGGAAGGAAGCATTCACCGCATGCATAGGTACTTAGAAAGCCCTGTATACTTCATACATAGATTCGAGATAGTTTCTATCTGTGTAGATGTGTATGGGGTGTGTATGTATATCTACAGTTTTCTATGCATATATATGTACATTGTAGACATGTGTATGTCTATATGTTCATCTACATACCTGTGTAGATCTCAGCGGATAGGTATAGCTCTTCGTATTTCTCTTTCTCTATATATCGGTGTGTCCGTTGCTTTGTCTCTCCAGATGTATTTATAGTGGTTCTACTGTACCTGTGTACTTACGCATGCATGTAAGATTGTATCTACACATGTACATCTGAGTGTACACAGAAGGAGGGAGAAGAGAGAGGGCTACTCCCGTCTGAAGGATTACGATGGTGTTGATACTTATGTATATGGACATCTATATATGAAAGTGTGTCGGTGTATCATACCCGTGTGTATGTGCGTGGTGATGCTGTGTGTTCTGGGGTGTATGTACAGGTGTGTCGGGTTATGCCCAGTGGATCGTAATGAGTACGCCCAGTGGCTCGCCGTCCAGCGCATTCAGGAAGAGAAGACTAATCTACTTCAACTTGCGAAACGAGCGCTCCATTAGGTCTTAGCGGTTATCTTCCTTCTCGCGGACGGAAATTCAAGTTCGCCAAATCATGTATACATAACTAGACACGTCTTTGTAGCGTACCTATGTTTGCGCAGTATAGAATGAAGATATAGTAAGGTATAGTATGTATTACCGTTCATACCATACATACGTTTCGTCTATGCTTGTGTATTCGGGTGAGGCGCAGGGGAAAGAAAGAAACGTACTCGATACGGGGCCAGAAGCTCACCTCTCCCATGTTGTCACGGAGTATCTTAGCGAGAGAGAAAGGGATGGATCTTTGTCTCTCTTAGATTCTCTTTCTCGCTTTTATTGAAGATCTGCCTATATGTAGGCACTGGAATCCTACTTTTATCTAGAGATATACACATATCCTGACCTCTCTGTAAACATGCGCGTCTTTGTTGATTAAGATGTATACATGAGAATGCATATAGATAGTATGTGGCAGTGTAAAAGAGGAAGCAGTACTAGCGATATGACTGCATCCCTAGTGAGTAGTAGGTTGGCGCGCGTCCTTCCTAGAGGTTCAACTGTGTACAGGAGAAACGAAGAGACGACTTTTTGTTCATTCTCTTTGAGAACGGACATTGTTTTGATGTCGTGGAAGCTAGAGTCGAGAGAGAGCGAGCTTTCGTTGCTTTGGTCGTTATAGAGATTGGCTAGCTAGCTAGCTAACTAGCTACTAAGCTTCCGACTGTGTCTGGGATGTCTTTACCCATGCGTATCTTCATCCTACCAGTCAAATGAGCAGCACGCCAGGCCAGTTTTCATGAGGGTGCATGCATGCTGACCAAAACTTTTAAAGATGCAAGAGTTTTCGAAGCAGAAAGAATCCATCGACACGGAAAAGAGAAAGCCTCTCTTGTTTTCTTCAAAGGGACTTGAACTTTTACTGACGTACCCACTGCTCCCGAGAAACAGAGATACAGCTTCAAAAAAGACACAGAATGTCCCAGCCGTAACCTTCACCGAATGGAATAGTTAAAACCGTCGGCAAAAGAAAAATTCTTTCTCGTCGTCGGTAAGTTGCGCTCCCTCGCCAGCCACACTGCACTGGCCGATGACGAAAGTCGCAAACAGAAGGCGCGAGAAGTTGCTCGGGGGAAGTTAATGAGAACCCCCCGGATCGCTGAACAAGAACATAATCTTCTCTATAGAAAAGAGGACGGAATTACCAGCGTAAGAGACTGTGTTTCGGAATGGACTTCTATCTGTCTAGGGTTGACAATGGCATCACGGTGTCGCAGCGGAAGACTGTGCTATCGTCGGAGTCTTTAAGCTTGGCCTCGAGTAGAGACACAGAGAAATAGAGATCCCCAAGGATTCATTCTGCAGCCCTTGGAATGGAAGAGTGTGAGGAGAGGAAGGTGGGCACTCCAGCTGTTGTGTGGACTCAGCATTTCACAGCGAGCTGGGAAGGCAAATGTCGTTGCGGGGTTGAGCGTTGCTTGCGGCCTGTCAGTTCTGATAGCGGCAGAGTCACCTCGGGAAAAAGACTGCTCGACGGACACATCCGGATACAGGGCGTATCGCACGCTTAGCAAGCAACTGGAAACCGAAGCCTACCCCCTACAGTTCTAATCACTGCCGGTGTTTTATCTCTCAGGGCTACGAGTTCAGTTCACAGCAAAACTTCTGCAGTCGCATTCAACGACACTTTATCAAGTGGGGTGGCTAAAACCGCAAAATCCGTAATTGACAGGCCCCATAAACACTGCTGACTCCACCACAGTCGTGTAGCTGCGCGCGAGATCGTTACCCCTAATCTCTTCTTCTGCGGCCCAGGAGGCTAGAGACACTTTTACTCGAATGGATGCGGCTTCCTCTAGACCCTGGCACCCCCCCACCAGGGTGACTATAGATCTCCAGGCTTTAGCAAAGAAAGATGCGTTCATCGGTTTCGGACCCGGCAGCGCCGGGGGTTCGTGCGTCGTACCACACAGTGCAATCTGGGGTCTCCGGGCTATGCGCTCAGGCCTGTGGTTCGGTCTGCTTTCCCTTACCCAGTTACTTTTCAGCATTGGGCTTTCTTTCTGTTCGTTTTTAGGGCTTAGCAAGCCCAACCCTAAACAACGCCATAAGTGGGGCTGCACATATGTAGCGCGGGAAAGAACCAGTACCTCTTAATGGGACCTTCCTCAGTTCAGAGTTCAAAAGCAGTTCTCTGTGTCCTTGTTACTTTACGAGAGGTCATTTCGATTGTTTGACTGTGAGACAGGGGCGGTTCGAGTGATCGACGGAGTAGGAGTGAAGCGGTTGCGTGGGCGTAGACGTTCGGAGACCATCTGTGAGGACGTCGGAACGTTTCATTTTGCTCAGTTTAGCCTGTGAAGTACGTATGCAAACTCTTACCCCTTGGTCAAAACAGCTGCGCTTTCGGTTAATTCATTTCAAGTCAATCCACACAGCGCAAAATGTTGCTGCGTTGGTATCCTCACATCTTTTTATTCCAGTCCGAGGCCTCATTCACCAGAGCTCGTATTACCCGGCGGTCGCAGACAGCAAGCGGACACGTCATAGCTGCGCGGGGACAGAGATTGAGTGTAGACCGTAGCAGGCCCCTAGGTCTCTGAGCGGATGCCGTTGAAGAATGTCTCTTGCTTTTGTCCACCCAGTAGAAAAAAGAAAACGTTCGGTACAGTCGAGGGGGTTGTCTGCAGGCAGCGATAATTTCTGGAAGTCCGCATTTCACTGTTATGACCCCCCTAGAGTCATCGGTATTTCAGCTCGCCCGCAGAACATCCTACTCTGAATTCTGCGAAGTAACTCTCCGTCCTCAGTTCCCAGAAGCTCGTCAGTAGTCTTCGGGAGCCCTTCGAGTGGGCTGTCTCTTTCCTAGGTCGACAAAGTTCTTCTCTTCATGCTCAAGGAGAAGGGAAGCCTTTTGGCCGCGGTCCTCCCGAGATCATTCTTTACAGGCGACATCGACAGCCCAAGTAAAGATGACAAGATGCGGGCCGCCTTGTATCGTGTCCATCCGAGGCGGCGGCGCTATTTCCTCTTCAAACAAGAAAGGTCTTGCTTGTATTCCTTTCTTATTCCCGCTTAACATCGCTGGTGCATCGGAGGCAACCCCTGCTGCCTGACACTCCCGAGGTTTCAGCAAGAATACCCGTGCACTGTAAAAAGCAGAAAAAGTCAAGCGCGGCGGTCTATGGACATGCGATTCCTCCATTGGTAGTGAAGGGTCTCAGCACTTAAGCAAACATAGGTTCTTCGGTTTTAGACTCCACTCAGAGGGGGTTGCCAGCACCCTTAGCGCTCATCATATCCACTCGCGTCGCGCCAGCCGTGCGTAAGCACACTGCAGCCCAAACACACCGAGGTCTTGACCGCTTTACACTAGAGCTGGCACGCCGAGTGCTTGGAGACACCTCGCCAACCCGACACTCTTCATCTTACACCTTCACACCATACTCGAGCCTTCACAACGCGATTTATTCACTACCTGCAGGCTCGACGCTGCTACGCATGACAGGCTAGGCAAGCCACGCACGCTCACCCCGGGCCAAGTGTCTCTCCGCAAGTACGTGCTTTTGCGGGAGACGTAGAACCGGAGACGCAGCATTCACTTTCAAACTTTATGAGGGCATGTTCCCGTTCGCCTTGATGTCTTGTCACTGCATGCGCTTCGAGTTCGATGACGATGGCACGACTAGCTAGCTCCTTCTGACCGCATGCACGAGGGAGAGTCGGCTGGAATTACAAAAAGAACTTGGTCCCTACGAAATCACAGGTGTCATGTTTCTTGGAGAAAGACAGCGTTTTCTTTCTTAGTTTTTTAGAGGCTCACTGGGAAGAAACCAGAAAAGAAGACTGGCAGTTTTCTTCGAAGGACAGATACACCTTTGTCTTGCGAAGTAGGACATGCATGCGATGACGTCATCAAAAACGACTTCATCCAGGATTTTCTCCACGTCACCCATCGTATTCAGGGATGTGTCCTTTCGGAGAGAATGTGTGGACGTCTTCTTTCTTTGCTGTATCTCGCTTTATGCAAAGGCAGGAAGTCGTTACGCTGGGAGATGTCTCCAGAGGGTATGTAGTAAAAGACTGTTAACTGAGGCTTCTTCTACCGTCCCTCCTCGGGTTTCTCTTTGGCTGTTTCTTCCCTCGAAGCAAGGCGTCGGTCTTTCGAGCTCACAAAGAGTTCAGACGGAGAGGAAGAGGCATACAGGTGTCTCCTTCCAAGCATACCTCGAGACTTAGGTGTCCTTCTTCTCCCCTCCTTCAGTAAAGATCCATCTATCTCCATAGATTGTTCTTTCATCCGACTTGCAGGAGGGTAACCCGTCCCCTTCATTCTTTTCATGGCCTTTCATATATGTATCTTTGTATCTTCCTCTTCTTTTTCATCTTCTTTCTTTCTTCCTCTCTGTCTTGCTCTTATCAAACGGAGAAAGATCTCCTGACTGAGAGAGAGAGAGACAATGACCCCTTCTTCTTCTTCAGCTGATCTTGCTGTTTCCTTCCCGCCGTGTGAATGCCCTTCTTTTTCTTCCTCATCTTCAGAGGAGCAAAATGACGTTTCTTCTCGTCTATCTTGTTCTCTCTCTGATACTTTCTCGCCAGAGGTTCTCGAAGAGATCGAAGCTCTTCAAGCAATCTACGGAGACGAGCACGTGAAGATTTCTCCATGTTGTCGACTGATTCAGATACGTACAGAGTCCATGCAGTGTCTCTCCAGAGATGAAGAAAATCATCTTCACCCTAAGGAAGATCAAGAAGAAAAGAGACAAGAAGAAGGAGAGACCGTCTATAAGCCGATCTATTTCATTGTGCAGCTTTATATCCCCGTTCGATATAAACAAGACACCTCTTCAAGTGAACGGATAGATAAGGAAGCATCTGAGACAAGAGAAGATCAAGCTATTCCTATCTGTCTTGTACATCTCCCGTGGAGGCCATCCGATCCACATGAGGACCAGCGCATGCAAGATGAAATTCTTAAGCTCCAACAAGATTCTTCTACAAGTCTCTTCGATTACGTCGAGTGTATTCGCAACTTTCTTCCTCTTCCGTCACCTTCCTCTTATGATCGAGAAGATGGGAGAAGAAGCGGACGCAGGGCGATTTATCACGGTGCAAAGGGTTGGTCTTCTTCACTTCATAGTCTTTCTTCAAGAGATTCTTCCCGAGACAGAAGATCTAAACGAGAAGAAGTGGAAGAAGATGAGAGAGAGGAAGAGAAAACCACTCTTGAGGAGATCACCAAACCGTATATAAGCCGATGTTCTTCTATCTATGATAGTGATGAGGACGAGGAGGAATTCTGTCTTCATAAAGGAAAGAAAAAGACACACCAAAGAAAGATCAGGTGTCAGAAAGAAGATGAAAAGAGAGATGATAGCTATTCTTTACAAGATAAATCTTCTTCTTCTTCATCTTGTCTTTCATGTCTTTCCGTTTCTCCTTTTGGGCTAGATCTTTCTATTGGACCCGTTGTAACGGTTCACAAGAGTCGCTTCATTGGCATTTGTGCAAGTGTACATACACCTCAAGAAGTTCACGAGGTGTATCGACACATCAAAGAAACGTATCCAGGCGCCACGCATTACATCATGGCTTATTCTCTTCGTTACCAGAAAAAGCCACATCCCTCGAATTCTTCTTCTTCTTCCTCTTCTTCTTTTCCTTCTGTCAAAACGAAAAGAAAAGAGAAACATCTCTCTTCTAGTAAAGAAGATCCACGTCATTTTCAAGGCCATTCGACCTCTCACGCCCCCTCATCTTCTTCTATGAACGAGGAGCATCCTATTCATCGACAGAATCCTGGAAAGCACAAACCAGCATGGAGTTCGAGAGAGAAAGAAGAGAAGAAAGATGAAGACAACGAGGAGGAATCTCCCACACACCATTCAAGCTCGCCTACTCCCACCTGGATAGAGAATTGCGACCACGATTCAGATGGAGAAGGCGGAGCGGGAAAGAAACTTCAGCAGCTCCTGTGGAATCTCAAGGTGTCTAATGTAATTCTTATTGTCATCCGATACTATGGAGGCATTCATCTAGGTAAGATCTTATTCTTCGTCTCTTCTTCTTTTTCTCTCTTTAGCAATCTCTTAGAAGAAAAGAAACGTCTTTTCTTTATTCGCTTCTCCATGTCTTTCTTCTTCTTCTTCCTTTCAATCCTCTTTTCTCTATCTCGCTCTGAATAGAGAGACAAAGGTACCTTTTTGTCTTCCGTGGAGAGAAGAATAAAACTTAAACGGATATGCCTTTCATCTTTCTTGTGCTTCTTCATGACGTGAGACGTCTTTGCTTCTTCATGTTAAGATCTTCATTGGATGCAGAGAGGTAAGAGGATCAAGAAAGGCCGTTGCAAGGGAGAGGAACAAAAATAGATTTTTCTTCGGGAGGGAGGGATGCAGTCTAAACAAGACTGGAGACAGTTCTCTTTTTGTCTTTTCTCGAGACCTCTCTTTCATTCTTTCTTTCTTCAGTCATGTCTCTTCTTCAGGACCAAGCGTATGGAAAGACACTTCTCTCAAGTGGAGACTAAACTTATCTATCTATCTATCGATGGATCTATCTATCTATCTCTCTATAGTTAATCTATGTATCTATCTATCGTTACTTTGTCTATCTATGTGTCTGTATGGGTGTATATATACGTGTGGATGTATATGTATGTAGGGACATGTACGCGTAGCAATATATAGATAGATAGATATCTACGGGATTGATGACTGCCCTCTTATGACTCTGTAAGCAAGTAGGTTTATTTCTGCTTCTCTTATAGACATACAGACGTAGATACATACACATACGTATGCGTCTTCATACATAGATTCTCATACATACACCCGAGCCATGAAGACAGAAGGAGAGATGATCTTTGTATACGGGATGATCTTTCACCTCAAGCTAAGTCGATTTGGATCAGGATCGCTTTTGCATGCTTTTCTTCTCTTTCTTTTTCTTTTTTCTTTCTTTCTTTCTCTCATTCCTCACCTACAGGGCCTGATCGCTTTAGAGTCATTGCGTCGGTAGGTCGAGAGATACTTGAAGAAAGTGGATTTCTTCTTTCCTCTTCGACTTCACACTCCAAGACAACTCAAAAGATTTCCCACCATAGTAGTAAAAAGTGACTTTCTTTCTTCTCTCTTCTCTTCTATTTCCTTTTCTTCATTGAAGAACGGTAGTCATGCTGTATCTTCTCTTTTTCTCTCTCTCTCTCTTTTCTAGTTTTCTTTCCCTTCTCTTTTCATCGTTAAGCATTCCATAATTCTCCTGCTATTCCTTCTCCTTCTCCATCATACCAAGGCTCTGGACTATTGCCCTGCTTCTATTTTCTGTCTTTCTTTCTTCTTCTCTCTTCCATTAACTTCATTCAAGCCTGACCCTCTATGCGACGCGAGGGAGATTTCTTCATGACGTCTCTTCAAGAGATCTTATCATTCTTATAGATAAAGAAGACGCTTTCTCAGTCCGTCTAATTTAGGTATTGGAGGAGAGTCAAGCATCCACACACACAGAAAAGAAAACCTACCTGATGGATGCAGTGGATAGACCGTTTCATAAGAAGAGAAAGAAAGGATAAGCTCTGGGTCAACCCGAGAGAAGAGGCTTGAATCACCCTTCAGTAGAAACTCCAGATCAGGTAGATAGAGGAAAGGTAAATCGAGGAAGAATGTCAATCTGTTCTTTCTTTCCTATGGAAGATTTCCTCCTTCTCATCGTGTGTAGCTCTTCAAGAGAACCGAGCGCCTAAGGTCATGATCTTCCAGAAGAAGTAGAATTCGATAAGGCGTCGTTACAGAAGGCTTAGTTAGTAGCCTCTCGAGTGGCGGCAAGGGAAAAGGAGCGAGCATAGATTGTTCTTCTTTTTATTCTTTTTAGAGAGGCCTGATTGATGGATGTCCTTTGGGAAGGATACAAATCATTAAACAGGCCTCTTCACCTTTAGAGGGGGAATTAAGGAACGATATGGACGACGCGGAAGGTCGTGTCTACTTACTACTATGAGAAGCTAGCTGGCTAGCTAGCTCGAGTTTAGGGTCACCCATCCCCCGGAACAGACAGATTCATTCATCTCTTTTCTTTCTTGGCTCAGCAGTAGTTACTTCAGGTGATGAGCAAAGGATAGATGGCGAGTGACCCTAATCATAAAAAGCTAAGAATCGAGAAGAAGAAGGAGAAGTAAGGAGTCCAATCTACCGGGGCTGTAGACAGGAGACGTCTGCTGAAATCTTAGCGTAGGCATCCCCGGTGCATGCATTCATCATTCTCCTATTTACTTCAACGTTTATCTTCTGAGGAAAATCTGCTGTTGACTTCTTCCCATCGTTCTTTCGATTCAGCTTGGCCTCTTCTTCTTCTTGTGGCTAGCACTCCCCTCTCCCTACTTCTCTTATTGACCTTCTCAATCGAAGCCTCTTCACCTCAAGCACGCGTGCGTGCCTCGTGTAAAAGTCCCTCTGAGCAAAGAGATGGAGACTCCCTTCCAAAAGTAACACCTGGGAGAGTGTTGTGTTTCTCTACTCATTACAAATGAAATAGTCATCACTGCTTTCTAAGTCGATCATGAGAAGAAGATCTCTGCTTTTTCTTCCTATCCTTCGGGTGGAGTCCCTTATATGCGGATGAATGGCTGTGTGTGGCTCATTAATTGCATCGGACATGCGCAAGCCCCCCCCGCCCTATCTAGAAGTGGGAGAATCGGCGAAGCGTCTTCACGAGACAAGCAGAAGAAGATACTGTTAAGGAGAGGTCGATCTTACTCAGATTTCTCTTCTCTTTCCTACGCATGTGTCTGAACAGCAAGGACATCTCCTTTCTGACATAGATTGCCATTCATGAAGAACGAGAGGGACTCCCGGGGAGGAGAAGCAAACAGAAAAGAGAGAGAGAAGAATCTCTTCCTCTCTCCCTCTCTTCGTGAAGTGGGTCTTCTCTCGGCATCGACATATAGAGAGAGTTCAAATTTGAGAGAAGGAGCTTCTGCTTCCTCTCTCGTTTTCTTCCTCCTTTTCTCTCGTGTATCTTCGTTCCTCAACCCTACTTGGGAGTAAGAGCCTTAACCCCTTCGTTCTTACTCCAAAGTAGAGTATCGAGGTGTCAAACTATCTTAACATTGCGAAGCTCGAGTCATTCCACATCTCACAAGGAGAGAAAGAAAGAAAGTCTCCAAAGAATCCACTCCACCTACTCTATCTTCCAATTGAAGATAAAAGACACCTCTCACATTCCCAACTTGGGTGAAGATTGTCGAGAAGATGACTATCCCCAGTGGCCGGGTGTACATACACCCCTCCAC